>NC_086128.1:46744532-47045882 GCF_963921235.1 Mobula hypostoma
CTCTAGATCAGAAGGTGTACCCAATCTCTAAACTCTCCTTGGAATCTGATTTTGTATCAGAAACATAAGATAGAAATTCTTGCTTGGCTAACTGATTGAAGCCAGCAGAAATATAATAAAAATATACTTTTATCAATCTGTTAGGGAGGTCTGGTTTCAGCATAAACAAAATTCCCATTGCCATGTTGCATTAAACCTAATTTCATATTTTTATCAAGTTAGCAAATAGAATTAACTGTGAGGTAGAAAGCTGTGGAACAAATTACCTAAAAATTGCAGAACAAGTTACAATAATGTCAATCTACTGTGTAAATTGTTTATAGTTCAAATGATAGGAAAATGCAATGATTATTTGCCGGTCCAAACAGATTTTCTCAGAACTTTATTTTTTTTATTTAAACAAATGAATAATTTTCCTTTACTCAGTCAAATGCTCTCGTTTAAGCTCAAAGTAGAATACAAAAACCTGAACGGATGACAACATCCCGTTCATTATTGCTTTTACCAAAAGCAGGCACAGGCACAATCCCTCAAATGACCAACTTCTTCATTCTGTCATTCTAGGATTCTATTCTGAAACTCAGAAGTCTTCACAAAAATGAAGAAATTCATGGAAGATTCTTTCTAAAATCAAAATCTAGAAACAGGATAATGAAGTACCAGCAACACACAAAATGCTGGTGGAATGCAGCAGGCCAGGCAGCATCTATAGGAAGTACAGTCGACATTTCGGGCTGAGACCCTTCTATAATTTCTTTGGCATGTGTGTTGCTTGAATTTCCAGCATCTGCAGGTTTCCTCATGTTTGCATAATGAAGTACCACATTTTTTGGCAGTCAAATAATCCAATTGCTGTGAAATGTAAAATATGAACCAAACTTGGTGACTTGCTGTGTAGATTGTAAAATGCATTTTTTGCACTGTGATTCTCTCTCTGCATCTGATTCACAATGTGCAGAGGATGTTGAGGATAGGTAGTTGTGTTCCATGATGCCCACAGTCTACTCATACAGAAAGCTGATCTTGTGTTGCAGACTTCTGCTAACTCCCTGAACTGGTTCAAGGCCAACGTCGGGAACACAACTCAGGTAGGTCTAATTCTATGCACAGATAACCAGAGCTTGGTGGAATTTGGGTAAGTTCTGGAGTGGCACAATCTTGTTCAATTCTGGATTAATTTTATTTCCTACTGCACAGCACTTTTTTGGTTGTATAGCGGAATTTCTAGGCTGTCATTTAATTACTTAATTGGTCAGATACCTTTATTTTCAGGGTGGTTTGAATGGATTTTCATGTTCATTGATGTTGAGATGATCTAGAAGTTACCATTCTTCTGTGATGGTATTGGGTGACCAATACCAAAACTCAATAAGATTTTAAGACCTATCTGATATAGATATCTATGGGTACCTTCACTATAGGGAGGTTATACTGGATCTACCTACTTTTCAAGGACTAGTTTGCTTCCCTGTCTAACCTCTGTGGCAAGGTTTAGCTGCCAATCCCCTCTGCTTTATTGGTAGGATTTGTGCATTTAATATTTCACTATTACTTGAGTTATATGGGTAAATCTGTTGTTTGATTGTGTCCTTTGTTTATGGGATATATGTAAAAGTACATGAATGGCACACATCATCATGCCACCACATCATATGTGCACCCCTCACTAAAGTAAAGCTAAGTGTACACAAGATATCCCAGGCTCCCATGATTTTCTTTCAATGAGTTTTATGTTTTGGAGTTACAAAACATAACAGTGATGACAAGTAAATGAACCCAAGGCAACTACCTAGTTGCTGAAGCACAGCATGTTTTGTTTCGCAAGGGGAGAGATGTTAGAGTTTAAAAAAAAACGCAGCACGTGTTTCTTTGGAAGAGGAGAAAGTTGGTCAAGTTAAAAAACAAAGGCAGAAAATTTACACAATCAACAGGAATTCTGCAGATGCTGGAAATTTAAGCAACACACATAAAAGTTGCTGGTGAATGCAGCAGGCCAAGCAGCATCTATAGGAAGAGGTGCAGTCGACGTTTCAGGCCGAGACCCTTCGTCAGGAACAACTGAAGGAAGAGTGAGTAAGGGATTTGAAAGTTGGAGGGGGAGGGGGAGATCCAAAATGATAGGAGAAGACAGGAGGGGGAGGGATAGAGCCGAGAGCTGGACAGGTGATAGGCAAAAGGGGATACGAGAGGATCATGGGACAGGAGGTCCGGGAAGAAAGACGGGGGGGGGGTGACCCAGAGGATGGGCAAGAGGTATATTCAGAGGGACAGAGGGAGAAAAAGGAGAGTGAGAGAAAGAATGTGTGCATAAAAAAGAGTAACAGATGGGGTACGAGGGGGAGGTGGGGCTTTAGCAGAAGTTAGAGAAGTCGATGTTCATGCCATCAGGTTGGAGGCTACCCACGGAATATAAGGTGTTGTTCCTCCAACCTGAGTGTGGCTTCATCTTTACAGTAGAGGAGGCCGTGGATAGACATGTCAGAATGGGAATGGGATGTGGAATTAAAATGTGTGGCCACTGGGAGATCCTGCTTTCTCTGGCGGACAGAGCGTAGATGTTCAGCAAAGCGGTCTCCCAGTCTGCGTCGGGTCTCACCAATATATAAAAGGCCACATCGGGAGCACCGGACGCAGTATATCACCCCAGTCGACTCACAGGTGAAGTGATGCCTCACCTGGAAGGACTGATCTCCCCCATTTCACGTACATCTGCTCTCACTCCATCCTCCGACCACCCCACTAGGAATAGGGTTCCCCTGGTCCTCACCTACCACCCCACCAGCCTCCGGGTCCAACATATTATTCTCCGTAACTTCCACCACCTCCAACGGGATCCCACCACTAAGCACATCTTTCCCTCCCCCCCTCTCTCTGCATTCCGCAGGGATCGCTCCCTACACAACTCCCTTGTCCATTCGTCCTTTCTGAGATATGCGGCCCAAAACTGTTGGCAATACTCCTAGTGCAGCCTGACAAGTGTCCTATAAAGCAAGGGTCCCCAACCTTTTTTGCACTGCCGACCTGTTTAATATTGACAATATTCTTGCGGACTGGCTGACTGGGGGGCGGGGTTGGGTGGGTGGGGTTACCAACGGACAAGAGTAGCAGTCAAATCGCAAACATGAGGAACTCTGCAGATGCTGGAAATTCAAGCAACACACATCAAAGTTGCTGGTGAATGCAGCAGGCCAGGCAGCATCTCTAGGAAGAGGCGCAGTCGACGTTTCAGGCCCAGACCCTTCGTCAGGACTAACTGAAGGAAGAGTGAGTAAGAGATTTGAAAGCTGGAGGGGGAGGGGGAGATGCAAAATGATAGGAGAAGACAGGAGGGGGAGGGATAGAGCCAAGAGCTGGACAGGTGATTGGCAAAAGGGATATGAGAGGATCATGGGACAGGAGGTCCGGGGAGAAAGACAAGGGGGAGGGGGGGAACCCAGAGGATGGCAAGGGGTATAGTCAGAGGGACAGAGGGAGAAAAAGGAGAGTGAGAGAAAGAATGTGTATAAAATAACAAATGGGGTATGAGGGGGAGGTGGGGCATTAACAGAAGTTTGAGAAGTCAATGTTCATGCCATCAGGACGGAATACAAGGTGTTGTTCCTCCAACCTGAGTGTGGCTTCATCTTTACAGTAGAGGAGGCCGTGGATAGACATGTCAGAATGGGAATGGGATGTGGAATTAAAATGTGTGGCCACTGGGAGATCCTGCTTTCTCTGGCGGACAGAGCGTAGGTGTTCAGCAAAGCGGTCTCCCAGTCTGCATTGGGTCTCGCCAATATATAAAAGGCAGCATCTCTAGGAAGAGGTACAGTTGACGTTTCAGAGTATACCCCTTGCCCATCCTATGGGTTTTCCCCTCCTCCCCCTTTTCCTTCTCCCTGGGCCTCCTGTCCCATAATCCTCTCATATCCCCTTTGCCAATCACCTGTCCAGCTCTTGGCTCCATCCCTCCCCCTCCTGTCTTCTCCTATCATTTTGGATCTCCCCTTTCCACTTTCAAATCTCTTACTAACTCTTCCTTCAGTTAGTCCTGACGAAGGATCTCGGCCTGAAATGTCAACTGTACCTCTTCCTAGAGATGCTGCCTGGCCAAATTTACACAATTCCTAGTTTCAAACAGTGAGTACTGGGTGATTATAATCATAAATAAAATAGAAGAAATGGCTGGCTATATTGGAAAGATGTAGACAGCCATTTGATTGCACAAAGGATAACTGGGTGATATATACTGAACAGATTAAGCAGCTTTTTGAAGCAAATGAAATAGCCAATGAAAAGTGAGGGCCAGAGGTGTAATTGAATTGCAGTCAGGAATGAAAGTGAGCGTGAACAAAATTGCAACAGCTAGCAGAAACCAGACTGGCTGAACAAATTGTGTTACCGTTGAAGCAGGGGGCTCACATACACCAGACCAATGCAGGATTAAAGGTGGAACTTGCAGAAAATGCAACAAAGTAGGACACATACAAAAAACATGTTGGGCAGACAAAAATATAGTCCCTATAAGTAGTATTCACTCCCCTTGGAAGTTTTCATATTTTATTGTTTTACAACATTGAGTCACAATGGATTTAATTTTGACCTTTTTGACACTGACAGAAAGTCTATTTCTGTTGAAAGTGAAACATCTCTACAAAGTGATCTCAATTACTTGCAAATATAAAACACAATAATTGATTGCATAATTACTTACCCCCTTCAAGTCAGTATTTAGTAGATGCACCTTTGGCAGCAATTACAACCTTGAGTCTGTGTGGATAGGTCACTATCAGCTTCGCACATCTGGACACTACAATTTTTTCCCCCATTCTTCTTTACAAAACTGCTCAAGCTCTGTCAGATTGCATGGGGATCGTGAGTGAACAGCCCTTTTCAAGTCCAACCACAAATTCTCAGTAGGATTGAGAATTGAGGCATGGACTCTCACTTGGCCACTCCAGGACATTAATTTTGTAGTTTTTAAACTCATTCCTGGGTAGCTTTGGCTTTATGCTTGGGGTTCCAAGGTTCAAAGGTACAACTTAATGTCGGAGAAATGAATAAAATAAACATCCTGAAATGCTTTTTCTTCACAAACATCCACAAAAACAGAGGAGTGCCCCAAAGAATAAACAACAGTTAAATGTTAGAACCCCAAAGTGCCCCCCAGCTCCCCCTCCACACGCAAGCAGTAGTGAGCAACAAATCCCCCTCCCCCCCACTGGCAAAAAAGCATCAGCACTGCCACTGAGCACTCAAGCGTAAGCAAAGCAACAGCAAAGACAGACTTGCGGTTACCCCAAAGACTTAACGTTTCACCCGGTATTTGACATACCTCTGCCCCTAAGGGAGAAGGAGGTGTCTCCATTTTCCCAGGGAACGGGGAGACATAATAAACAACTCACTGGTTTACGATGTTAAAAGTCCATTACATCACTTTTTTCAAGCTCTGTCCCTGAAGATCACAAAGATCACACGTCTCCAGGCACACAGCAGATGTTCCGACTCCCCCGACGACACATGGGTCTCTTGTTGTGACACTGACTCTGGATCCACCCGTCTCTAGAGCCTTGAGATCCTAGGCTTCTGAATTTGAGCTGGACTCTTAGGCCGAGCCTTTGGCGTGCCGAACAATGGCCAGTTATGGAACCCCGAGTGGGTCCCATTCCTGCAAAGGACCGTAATCAGCGTGTAACTCCAGGTCAGGGTCTTCAAAAGAACCCTGAAAAAGGGAAAAATAGAGATATTAAAGATGGAAGTAGAGCTGTTTCCGAAGATGCAAGCAAGAGAGTCACCATTAGGTGCCATTAACCCTCCTAACCTTCCTGGGGTCATTGTCCTGATGGAAAACAAATCTTCTCCCAAGTTGCCATTCTCTTGCTGACTGCATCAGGTTTTCCTCTAGGATTTCCCTGTATTTTGCTGCATATATTTTACCCTCTACCTTCACAAGACTTCAGACTAAACGCTATGTTTGGCATAAGCCAAACACCGCACAGCATCAAAACACCCCATCCCTACCGTGAAGCATGCTGGTGGCTGCATCATGCTGTGGGGATGCTTCACTGCAGCAGGCCCTGGAAGGCTTCCAAGGGAATGAATACTTTTTATAAGCACTGTAAGTGGACTGAACAGAGAACAGAAAAAGAAAAAGTCAAATTGCAGTTTCAATAAGAGAACCCATAGGCTTGCTGTTGATGAAAAATTTGATAATGATGTTAGTGACACAGGACTGAGCAGCCTTGATTATTTACAATGTGAAAACTAACAATAGACAAACAATATGGCTTACAGCAGAAATCAATTAAAAACACACCCTATTAATTAAAATAGAATTGCACACTGGCTTGCTGCTTGTCATTCCACAAGATGAGTTGGAGAAGCATTTCAAAGGTACTGAACTGAAGCCTGCTAAGAACTAAGAACTTATACTGGTGAAAAGATAACTCTTGTGGGAATGACATTTGTAACAGTGAAATCCAACAAGCCACATTGGGATTGTGTGTGGTAAAAACAGGAATACTAGCAATGTGGGGCCATGTTTGGCTGAGACAACTACAACTTGATTGGAGATTCATCCACCAAATGCATGCCATATCCCCTGCAATAGAGTCAACTGAAAGCATATTAAGAAAGGTACTGGATGATGCCATAGCAGTGTTCAAGGACAGCAATGAAAAACAAACATATTAAGGGTAAAATAGTGTTAAATAAAAATGCCACGCCCAAGTTTTGCAAAGGCCATCCAGTTCTTTATACTATCTGTGACAAAGTAGCTTGTGAGCTAGATTGCATGGAGGCTGAAGGAATTCTTTCTCAAGTTGAGTGGAGCCCAAGGGCTATGCCAGTGGTCCCAGTAGCCAAGAAAAATGGGTCTATCAGGTTCTGTGGTGATCTTAATGTCACCATCAACACAGTCCTGAAAGTAGATCAATACCCTCTGTCCAGGATAGAGGAAACCTTTCTGGAGGAAAACACTTCAACAAAGTGGTCTTCACTGAGGCCTACCTACAGATGGAAATGGAAGAAGAGTCCAAAGTGTTTCTCACCATAACTATACATAAAGGGCTTTATGGCTATAATAATAGGCTTATTTGTGAACTGGCATCTGCACTTGGACTCTGGCAGAAAGCTATGGACCAGGTGCTAAAGTGTTGGAGGAGCCACGTGCTGGTCATCTAGGTGTGATCAAAATGAAAGCATTGGCTCACAGCTTTGTCTGGTAGACTGGGATAGATCAGCAGATCAAGCAGCTTGCCATACACTGTTCAGGATGCCAACACATCCAGAAGATGTCAAGAGCAGCACCTCTCCATCCCTAGGAATGGCCTGCATTGCCCTGGCAGAGGATTCATGTGGATTTTGCCAGATCATTCATGGGTGCAAATTTCTTGTTAGTAGCAGATCCAGATACATAGTGGCCAGAAGTGTTCCCAGTCACCTCCACTGCAGCCTCACATGTTGATGTGTTGAGAAGCCTTTTGTCAAGGACTTTTCTCCAGAACACTCAGTCAGTGACAATGGACCAGTTTGTTGTGGAACAGTTTCAGTCATTCCTGAAAATGAATGGAATTAGATACATTACTCCTGCACCGCACCACCAAACTACAAATGGCTTGAGCAATGTCAGCAGAATACACTACACCAAGTCTGAATTAGCTCGCTGATTTCCTCCTTGCACATCACACTGCAGCACACCCTTCACAACCAACGATGCTGTTCCTTGTGTTTACATTTGGATCGTCTCAAACCCAATCTTAGAAAGAGTATGCAGGACAAACAGCTAAGACAAATTGAAGGCTCATCAAACAAGGAGGTTCAATGTTTCACTCCTGGACAAGCAGTCCTGGCAAGGGACTTCCTAGGTGATCAAATGTACGTACTTGACAAGATTAAGGACAGAACTGGACCACTCTCCTAGCCAGTAGGGTTTGCGTTTGATGTCATCTGGAGACAACACTTAGATCAGTTGAGGAAGGCAGAGTCAATTGTGTCCAAAGCTTTCAGAACCACTTCCTGCAGTCTCAGAGTCAACTCTGACAGCCACCACAGAGGAGGTGGCCCCAGAACCTGCGATTGTTTCACAGCCACAAGTCTCACCTGCCCAGCAGGGTGATCCCCATTGTCAGGAAATATGTTATCAGACACAAGTAGGAAATTCTCCGTAACAATTAAATCTTTAGGCCTGAATGGGACAATTTAGAATTTGCTATGCTGTGGATGCCTATATAGTAGTTATATTACCACAAGTAGTTGAGAAGCATTCTATATTGAGTTGGAGTTTATAGCTAAGCAGTGAGGAGTGTTGTGTATCAGTATTTCAGTAATATTTGAGTAATATTGTCAATATATTGTTTGATTAAACATTGTTTCTTTAAATAATTCATTATGGCATATATGTAGAAGTACATGAATGGCATTCATCATCACTCCACAATGTCACATGTGTACATCTCATTAAAGTAAATCTTAAGTGTACTCAGGTTACCCTGGGTTCTCTTGTTTTTCTTTCAATTAGTTTTCATAACTCCAAAGCATAAAACTAACAGTTCCCCCCTGCCCCCACCAAGGACTGGATACTTCCAGCTAACAAATTAGTTTAAACACAATTATTTTATTAATGATACTGTCACAGGGGGTGCTGGGAACAGACCCAAATGCAAGACACAGACACTGAAGTACAAGGAACAGGACTTGACTAGAGTAGGGACGTGACAGGATTCAGACCAGGAGCAGGGACAAGAACGCAGACAAGAAAGCAGGACTAGGACTAGGAACCATGGACTAGGAGGCAAGCATTTGACTCTGAGCCTGAGACTGGACAAGGATCCAGAACCTGGGTCTTGCCTCAGGCTCCGACCCCGGAACCAGGCAGGGACATGACATGACATGGCTTGAGGCTTGGGGTCTGGGGTCTGGGAGTTTGGCTGCGGGATCCTCGAGGCTTGGGGTCTGGGAGCTTGGCTGCGGGATCCTCGAGGCTTGAAATGCAGAGGCTGATACTCGGAGGCTGGAGCTAAGAGACAGACTGGGAACTGAACATCAACATAGAGCCAGGACTTATCCTTCAACAAGCCAGGACTCATCTTTAATACAACACTAACATGAGACAGGACAGAACATAGACATAGAGCCAGGAGTTATCCTACGACAAGCCGGGACTCAACTTTATCTTCACATCAAGGTGGGACAGGTCCACCTGTTGGGTAACAGCAGGATGGCCAGACTTACCCAACAGAGGCAAAGACAAGACATGTCCCCCCACAGGGCAACAGCAAGACAGCCTGACTTACCCCACAGAGGCAAGGACAAGACATGACCCCAACCCCCCCCCCCCACAGGGCAACAGCAAAATGGCCTGACTTACTCCACAGAGGCAAGGACAAGACAAGACAGATCCCCCACAGGGCAACAGAAAAACAGTCTAGCTTACCCCACAGAGGCAAGGACAATAATAGACAAACACCAAAGAACAACAGACAGTTCCATCTCTGCTCCGGGGAAGCTCCAAGTCTCAGTTCAGCCAGCAACCTCCACTGGCTACAGAAACAGCCAGATCCCTACCTAGCTCAGAGTGGCTAGCAGCCACTCAGCTGGCCCAGGAAACAGCCAAATCCATACCACAAAGACCACTCCAACAAATGGCAACAAGGCTCCATGAAGCAGTGGTCCTCCAACCAAGCCTAGAGATCACAAATGGTTTCACTAGCCTTCAGCAAGCTACTCCAAGAGGAACTGACAAGACAAACCAGCAGCCCACAGCCCATCCCAAGGCTACTTACATTGCAAGCCCAAAGATGGGAATCAAGTGCCTTTGATTTAGTCAAACAAGGGACAGCTGGAAGACCCGGAGTGCTTAGTCCATGGACCGGACCGTGAACCGGAATGCAGACTTCACGGACTGGACCATGACAGATACATTTTTAAGTTCATAAAAATAATTCTAAATGCACATTTAATACTCACCAAGGATTTCTAATTTATAAAATATTTCTGAATTACAAAAGATTTACAAATTACAAAGCATTTCCAAATAAAGGTACAATTCTTTTAAACTGGAAGAACATATCAACAAGTTGAAAATGAACAAGTCGTCTGTCGCAGAAACCGAAGATTGAGGAATGAATTCTAATTCTTCTTTCTGTAGCTCCATTTTTCCGTTGTTCTCCTTGTCATTCCTAATGACCCCCAAACTGTGATGGTATTTACACCCTATCCTCGTTATATGCGTCTTCAGACTATGCGGATTCACAGTTATGCGAGGAACCTATTTCTACCAACGTCTCGTTATATGCGTCCAAAATTCACAGTCATGCGAGGAACACTGCCTTCCCGCCAATACAAGTCACATGCGCACACCTCACAGTCTCACTCCCGTCAGTCTCACATTGGTTTTGGCAACGTATGGATATGCGACCTTGCGCTCTTAAACTTTTGTGTTTTTACCTATGGTGCAGTGATTTTGTGCTTGAAATATTTAACTATGTCTCCTAAGCGTCTGATGTCAAGTCCTAGGCCATCAGCCAAGCGGTAGAGAACTGTTTTAA
Source organism: Mobula hypostoma (assembly GCF_963921235.1). NCBI lineage: Eukaryota > Metazoa > Chordata > Chondrichthyes > Myliobatiformes > Myliobatidae > Mobula > Mobula hypostoma. The sequence continues at coordinate 46,755,059 of NC_086128.1, forward strand.
CACTTGGGGAAAAAAGCTGGAAATTATAAACAGGACGGCGTTAGGTGAAGGTAACACAGCTCTGGGATGCTACCCTGTACAGTTGCGGGCTATGATAGCTGAGTTAGGCATCACACCGAACCAGGTGTTTAATGCAGACGAGATCGGACTTTTTTGGAAGCGTATGCCGAAATGCACTTCCATAAGTAAGGATGAGAAAACTGCGTCAGGTTTCAAGGCAGCAAAGGATAGATTGACTTTGCTTATGTGTTCCAATGCCGAAGGAGACTGTAAGATGAAACCTCTCTTAGTTTACCATTCACTAAACCCCTGTGCTCTTAAGGGTTTGAGTAAGAATATGCTTCCTGTTCACTGGGCAGCTAACAGGAAAGCATGGGTCACTGGTCAAATCTTTGAAGATTGGTTTGCTAATCATTTTGCTGTTGAGGCTGAACGCTACTGCTGGGAACAGAATCTGGCCTTTAAAGTTCTTTTGTTGCTTGACAATGTGCCAACCCATCCTAAACATTTCGACAGCATTCATCCTAACATAACAGTGCGTTTCCTGCCACCTAACACAACATCGCTGATTCAACCACTCAACCAAGGTGTAATCCACATTCAAGGTGTATTTTTTATGGTGAACTGTCTCTCAGATGCTGTAAGCAACAGACAATTTTGAAAATCCCGGGAGTTTACCAACGGTGAGGGAATGGTGGAAGTCCTTCAAATCAGACATACCATCAACAACATTGATGAATCCTGGAAAGAGGTCAGGTCTTCCACTCTGAAGCAACTGGCAGAGTTTTTTAAGGCTGTGGAACACTTGGCACAAATGGCGATGGACATGGACCCAAGTTTAGAATGGAGTCAGCATTTCAGTTGTTCCCTGCAGTCAAGCCTTCTCCCCTACAAGCAAATTTATGCTGAAAAACAAAATGCTGCCAAGCAAACAATCCTCACCACTTTCTTCAAACCGGTGTCATCTCCTGCTGCCGACAGTACTGAGAGTTTTGTAAGTCTTCCTTCACCCCTTGCTGTCCTTGATGATCCTGACGACACACAACCAGTCACCTCATCCATGTGAAGCTGCCTGACACCACAACAACCACTCATCTCTCGGAGCCAACACACTGTTGGTGAGTACTGTACACCCTAGTATGTTAACTTTCTATGATTTAGTATGTTGAATATTACCTTAAATTGATGAAATATAATACGAATGTTTCCTTGTGGTACTGCTTATGTGTCGTATTGGTATGAAAATGTGAATAAATTACAGATAAAACATATTTAGGAAGCCCTCAAGAATGCATCCCTATTTTCTTGATTTAAATAATTATTCATATTATGCATTTTCACATTATGCGTCGACTTCGAGAACGTATCCCCTGCATATAACGAGGATAGGGTGTATTTTGCTTGTTATTGTATACCTCAGCTGCTTTCTCTGGCACTATAGCCAGAGTCAAGTCCCTTTTAAATATTTCACCCCTCACCTTAAACCTATGCTCTTGTGTTTTGTTCCCATCACACTCCGCTCCCTACCACTGAACCAATTACAGATCCAATTAGCTTCCTCTCCCTGGATCCTATGTCATTTAACCTTCCAGACAAGCTTAGCATACAGGACCTTGTCAAAAGCCTTGCTAAAATCTATTTTTGGTAACACCCACTGCCCTCATCTAACTCTTGGTTACCTCACCAAAGAAAGCCGGAAATTTGTTAAATATGATTTCCCATGCACAAAGCAGTACTGACTGACCCTAATCAGATCTTGGCTTGCCAAATGCTGAATGATCCTGCAATTCTGATTCCCCCCAGTAACTTGCCCATCAGTGAGGTCACTCACCGGCTCGTCTCTGATGCCCTTAAGTAATGGTACAACATTAGCCATTAGCCACCCTGCAGTCTCCCAGAACTTCACCTGTGACTAAAGACGAAGCAAATATCTCTGCAAAGGACTGAAACTTCCCACAAGGTCCGAGCTATTTGGTCAGGCCCTGGGATTTCATCCACCTTAATGCACTTTAAAGTTGCCAATACATCTTCCCTCAATTCATAAGTTGTCCAAGATAGCATTCATCTTCGTAACTTTCTTAGCATCAATCATTTCTTTACAGTGAAAACGAACCACCTCCTATGCCTCTACACACAGATGGACTTGCTGATCTTTAATGAGACTAATCCTCTCCAACACAGCCTTTTTACTCTATGCAAGCAGAATGTCCTGGGAAATTTCTTAACCCTTCAGGATTTCCCTTAAAAAGGCTATTACATTTGCTGCTAACATGGGAGTGCACACTAACGCAAAGTAACATATTGCTTTGGTAATTGTTCAGCACAGTAATTCCCATCCATGCTTCTATCAGCACTGAACATTTAATACTGATAAAGAATTCAGTAAACTAAGAATAATAGGAACATTTTGCTTATGATAACCCCAGTATTCATGATCATAGCTTTACAGAAACTTCAGCTCGACGAGCAAACCAAGTTGGCTTTGCAAACAAATCTCATACTTCACGGCAACACACAAAATGCTTGATAAAGACATCAGCATAACTTATTAACTATATTTGAGATTTTGGCAGGAAATGATTGCAAAGCAGTTTTCTTGCTGAGGGTATATTATCCGTTTGCAGCACACAGAATGCTGGAAGAACCCAGCAGGTCAGGCAGCATCAATGGAGGGGAATAAACAGTCGACTTCTCAAGCCAAGGCCCTTCATCAGGCCTAGAAAAGAAGGGGCTAGATGCCAGAATGAAAAGTTGGGGGGGGGGTGGGGGGAGAGAGGAAGAAGAGTACAAGCTAGCAGGGGAAGGTGGGAAAGTGAGGGGTTGGAGATGTGAAGTAAGCAGCTGGTAGGGGATGGTGGAAATGGCAGAGGGCTGAAGTAATCTAACAGGAGAGAACAGTGGACGATGGAAAAAAGGGGGAGGGGGAACCAGAGAGGCAATGGGCAGTGAGAAGAGAAGAGATGAATGGGTAACCAGAATGGGAATGGAATAAGAGAGCAGGAGGGAGGGGCAGAAATTAGCAGAAGTTCCAGAAACTGACGTTCATGCCATCAGGTTGGAGGCTACCCAGATGGAACGAGGGGCTGCTCCTCCAACCTGCATTAGGCTTTCTTGTGTAAGTAGGTGCCGCGTGGACAGACATATCAGAATGGGAATGTGAAGTTGAAAGAAACAGGCAGCCACAGGAATATCCTGCCTTTTGAGGAAGGCAGAGCGAAGATGCTTAACAGCTGCTGTATTTTATCAAGTCCTAAGCATAATAAAAAACCCACCAGGTTAAAATTTTACAGATACTTACACTAGCATTCTGTGCTGGTATTGTGACTTTCATTTTGGGATTTGGACTGGATACTTTTGCAGTACCTTTGCGTTTCTGTCAATGACATTGGAATTTCAGGCATCATTTAAAGTAGGATCAATGATCAGCATTAATAGATTTTTCCCTTCTATCCACCCCTTGACATATCTTATAAATACCAATGGAAGTAACTCAGACACAAGTATCTACCCTCTCAATGTTCAGAAATAAAGACAATTTCCTTGTGATTAGGACACGTTAACAGACCATGAATGCTATGCTTCAGTTCATAAAGATAAACCAGCAGAAAACATTGAAGTCTCCTCCCCGCCCATAACAGACTTCTTTAAAACAAGTGTTTTAAATAAAATTAGTGAAAATAGGATTGGTCACTTACATTTGAAGTGTATTCCTTATAGGCAGCCCTCTCTTGTGGGGATATGCTCTAAGAAAATAAAGCAGTGGTCAGAATCAAATATTGCAGATATCTAGTTCAAAACAAAATGCCTTCTCTAAGCATCTTTAAATCCAACAATGACAGACTGTTTTCTTACAATGCATCTGCATTAAATAGCAGATAATGACAATGTGCAAGTCCAACGAGGACCCAATTTTATAAGGCAGTCAAAATGTTCTTCTGACTCGGAGTACAGTTCAACAAAAAATTGAGCTGCAGAGAAAAGGGGAGAGGGGAGAGAAAGAGTGGAAAAGTCTATGGAAATTGGGTAAGAAAACACTGTCAATGAAAGCAACACTTGAAAAAAGTGTGGTTTTAGCTCGAGGCACAGAGGTCCTGACTGGAGAGCATGAAAAGCATCTTAATTGTAAAGCACAAAAACTAATTCTGACAAGATTTGCCCATTCCTTGCAAAATTGCTCAAGCTGTGCCAGGTTGGTTGGGGAGAAGCGATGGACAGTGGAGCCTAAAGAACAGGGAAAATTATGGCGTGAAAAACTAAATATACAAAAACTGAAATGTCAGCTGTTCAAAAGTATTCATCCCACTTTGCTCAGTACCTAGTTGAACCACCTCTTGCAGCTATTATAGACTGTAGTCTTTTTGGACAAGTCTCTACAGGTTACCCCCGCCATCCGGAGGTAGAGCGTTCCTATGAAACGGTTCGTAAGCCGGAATGTCGTAAAGCAAAGAAGCAATTACTATTTATTTATATGGGAAAAATTTGTGAGCATTCGCAGACCCAAAAATAACCTACCAAATCATGCCAAGTAACACATAAAACCTAAAATAACAGTAACATATAGTAAAAGCGGGAATGATATGATAAATACACAGCCTATATAAAGGAGAAATACTTCTCTACAATCATTGCCGCACTGTTCTCCGTAGAGAAGATCTCATGCAAGCGCTCTCGGCAGAAACACTCTCTCCTGTAACCTTTAAGCTATGAAGCTGCCAAATCATACCAAATAACACGTAAAAATACACTGCCGATATAAAGTAGAAATAATGTATGTACAGTGTAGTATCACTTACAGGAATTGGGAAGACAGCGCTGAGCACATTGATGACGGTGCGTTAGGCTGAGTCGTCGGAGTCTGGGGTGGTGCAGTGGCCCCCACCCTCCAGGCCTCCAACTGATACCGATCCGCAAAGCATACAGGGGTATAGCGGTGGCCGGGCTGCACCCAGCACATCTTTAAGAAAAAAGCCGAAATAAACAAGCTAATTAATTAGGTGCTGCTCGGCACGTAAATGTCGGCCCAGATCAGAGGCAATCGCCGATTGCGTCGCCTCTGATCTGGGCCGACATTTACATGCCGGGTAGCACCTAATTAATTAGCTTGTTTATTTCGGCTTTTTTCTTAAAGATGTGCTGGGTGCGTCCCAGCTACCGCTGCATTCTTTGCAGCAATGTATCGGTCCGCGGCTGGGAGGTTGGGGTGGTGGGACACTGGGGTGTCATCTCATCGTTGTCTGTTTCCATCACGGCAGGCAGGTCATCTTCTTCTATAGCTGTCTGCCTCGATGTCGAAGGTCAAGGTTCGTCGTCTGCTGTGGCTGATGTGGAAGGCTTGCTTGACTGCTTAGCCTCGCGCATTTTTCTATTATACAGTTCTTTGTAAGCACTCAAACCATCTTGCAAATATGCCCTAAACTGTCGTACCCTTTCAAAATTAAATCTATTTTCTACTAGATGACATCATATGCCTTTCATGTTTTCCAAGTATTTTTGCTGGGACGAAGTAACTCATGGTCTTAAAAGCTTCTGGTGACAGAGATTCCAAATATCCACAATAAATTTTGTGAGGGCTAACCCCCTGAGTACACAAACATCCCAACTTGCAACCACGTTTGATGCGCTAAGTGGCAAAACCCTTGCACTTGGCTAAAGGAGCCAAGTCTCCTGGTCATTTCATTTTGCTAAGTTGTGCCTCTAAGTTCAACCTGATTTCTGCTTGCAATTTAACTTTAAGGACTGGAGACTGGTTTTTGTTTACAATGAAAAGTTGGGTAGAGAATATTTGTTTATAGTAACTTTATCACCAACAACTCTGACCCTTTGGAAAGGTCATGCAGCTGAGCTAGAAAGCTGAAGTTAGCAACAAGCCGCTTGGGCTTTGGAAAATGAATATCCACCACACTTGAAAAAATCTGGAATTGTTACATCTCTCCAGGATGTTGGAAAGATAACTACTGGCTGGTGCACTTTTCTCAATTTTATTAAAACATAAATCAAAGTCAAAGTTTATTGTCCTATGCACAAGTACAGTTATGCACAGGTGCAATGAAAAGCTTACTTGTGTCAAGCGATATTGAGGAGGCTTGACCAAAAAGCAGAGCAGCAAAGATGTTTCAGCGGTAAATGATAACTTTAATAATAGATGACAAAATAACAAGCCAAGAGGAGCAAGAAAAGAAGACAGAACATAAACTACATACTAAAGGCAACTAGGAGCAACTGGTTGCGGCCAGCTGGTTTGATGAGTGAACAAAGACTATGGATGAAAACTGGGGTTAGAAACATAGTAACATAGAAAACCTACAGCACAATACAGGCCTTTCGGCCCACAAAGCTGTGCCGAACATGTTCCTACCTTAGAACTACCTAGGCATTACCCATAGCCCTCTATTTTGCTAAGTTCCATGTACCCATCCAAGATGTCTCTTAAAAGACCCTATCGTTTCCGCCTCCACCACCGTCGCCGGCAGCCCATTCCACGCACTCACCACTCTCTGCGTAAAAAACTTAGCCTTGACATCTCCTCTGTACCTACTTCCAAGCACCTTAAAACTATGCCCTCTCTTGCTAGCCATTTCAGCCCTGGTAAAAAGCCTTTGACTATCCACACTATCGATGCCTCTCATTACCTTGTACACCTTTATCAAGTCACCTCTCATCCTCTGTCGCTCCAAGGAGAAAAGGCTGAATTCACTCAACCTATTCTCATAAGACATGCTTCCCCAATCCAGGCAACATCCTTGTAAATCTCCTCTGCATCCTTTTTATGGTTTCCACGTCCTTCCTATAGTGAGGTGACCAGAATTGTGCACAGTACTCCAAGTGGGGTCTGACCAGGGTCCTATATAGCTGCAACATTACCTCTCGGCTCTTAAACCCAATCCCATGGTTGATGAAGGCCAATGCACCGTACGCCTTCTTAACCACAGAGTCAACCTGCATAGCAACTTTAAGTGTCCTATGGACTCGGACCCCAAGATCCCTCTGATCCTCCACACTGCCAAAAGTCTTACCATTAATACTATATTTGCCATCATATTTGACCTACCAAAATGAACCACTTCACACTTACCTGGTTTGAACTCCATCTGCCACTTCTCAGCCCAGTTTTGCATCCTATCAAGGTCCCGCTGTAACCTCTGACAGCCTTCCACACTATCCACAACACCCCCAACCTTTGTATCATCAGCAAATTTACTAACCCATCCCTCCACTTCCTCATCCAGGTCATTTATAAAAATCACAAAGAGTAAGGGTCCCAGAACAGATCCCTGAGGCACACCACTGGTCACCGACGTCCATGCAAAATATGACCTGTCTACAACCACTCTTTGCCTTCTGTGGGCAAGCTATTTCTGGATCCACGAAGCAATGTCCACACCTCCTTACTTTCTCAATAAGCCTTGTATGGGGTACCTTATCAAATGCCTTGCTAAAATACATATACACTACATCTATGGCTCTACTTTCATCAATGTGCTTAGTCACATCCTCAAAAAATTCAATCAGGCTCGTAAGGCACAGCCTCCCTTTGACAAAGCCATGCTGACTATTCCTAATTATATTATGCCTCACCAAATGTTCATAAATCCTGCCTCTCAGGATCTTCTCCATCAACTTACCAACCACTGAAGTAAGACTCACTGGCCTATAATTTCCTGGGCTATCCTTACTCACTTTCTTGAATAAGGGAACAACATCCGCAACCCTCCAATCTTCCGGAATCTCTCCCATCCCCATTGATGATGCAAAGATCATCGCCAGAGGCTCAGCAATCTCCTCCCTCGCTTCCCACAGTAGCCTGGGGTACATCCCGTCTGGTCCCAGTGACTTATCCAACTTGATGCTTTCCAAAAGCTCCAGAACATCCTCTTCCTTAATATCTACGTTCTCAAGCTTTTCAGTCCACTGCAAGTCATCCCTACAATTGCCAAGATCCTTTTCCATAGTGAATACTGAAGCAAAGTATTCATTAAGTACCTCCGCTATTTCCTCCGGTTCCATACACACTTTTCCATTGTCACACTTGATTGGTTCTATTCTCTCACATCTTATCCTCTTGCTCTTCACATACTTGTAGAATGCCTTGGGGTTTTCCTTAATCCTGTCCTCCAAGGCCTTCTCATGGCCCCTTCTAGCTCTCCTAATTTCTTTCTTAAGCTTCTTCCTGCTAGCCTTATAATCTTCCAGATTCATATCATTACCTTGTTTTTTGAACCTTTCATAAGTTCTTTTCTTCTTGACTAGATTTACAACAGCCTTTGCGCATCACGGATCTAGTACTCTACCATCCTTTCCATGTCTCATTGGAACGTACCTACTCAGAACCCCACGCAAATATCCCCTGAACGTTTGCCACATTTCTTCGGTATGTTTCCCTGAGAACATCTGTTTCCAATTTATGCTTCCAAATTCCTCTCTAATAGCCTCATAGCTCCCCTTACTCCAATTAAACGCTTCCCTAACTTATCTGTTCCTATCCTTCTCCAATGCTATGGTAAAGGAGATAGAATTGTGATTACTATCTCCAAAATGCTCTCCTACTGAGAGACCTGACACTTGACCTGGTTCATTTCCCAATACCAGATCAAGTACAGCCTCTCCTCTTGTAGGCTTATCTACATATTGTGTCAGGAAGCCTTCCTGAACACACCTAACAAACTCCACCCCATCTAAACCCCTCACTCGAGGGAGATGCCAATCAATATTTGGGAAATTAAAATCTCCCACCACAACAACCCTGCTATTATTGCTCCTTTTCAGAATCTGTCTCTCCATCTGCTCATCGATGTCCCTGTTACTATTGGGTGGTCTATAAAAAACACCCAGTAGAGTTATTGACCCTTTCTTATTCCTAACAGAGACTCCGTAGACAACCCCTCTTTGACTTCCTCCTTTTCTGCAGCCGTGACACTATCTTTGATCAACAGTGCCACGCCCCCACCTCTTTTGCCTCCTTCCCTATCCTTTCTGAAACATCTAAACCCTGGCACTCGAGGTAGCCATTCCTGCCCCTGCACCATCCAAGTCTCTGTAATGGCCACAACATCACAGCTCCAAGTGCTGATCCACGTGCTAAGCTCGTCCGCTTTATTCATGATACTCCTCGCATTAAAATAGACACATCTCAAACCATCGGTCTGAGCACATCCCTTCTCTATCACCTACCTATCCTCCCTTTCGCACTGTCTCCAAACTTTCTCTATTTGTGAGCCAACCTCCCTTTCCTCCATCACTTCAGTTCAATTCCCACCCCCCAGCAATTCTAGTTTAAACTCTCCCCAATAGCCTTTGCAAACCTTTGTGCCAGGATATTGGTCCCCCTGGGATTCAAGTGCAACCCGTCCTTTTAGTACAGGTCACACCTGCCCCTGAAGAGGTCCCAATGATCCAGAAATCTGAATCCCTGCCCCCTGCTCCAATCCCTCAGCCGTGCATTTATCCTCCACCCCATTCTATTCCTATACTCACTGTCACGTGGCACAGACAGTAATCCTGCTTGTGGTCCTGCTTTTCAACTTCCTTCCTAACTCCCTGTAGTCTTTTTTCAGGACCTCCTCCCTTTTGCTACCTATATCATTGGTACCAATATGTACCACGACCTCTGGCTGTTCACCTTCCCACTTCAGGATATCTTGGACACGATCAGAAACATCCCGGACCCTGACACCTGGGAGGCAAACTCCCATCCAATTATGTTGGCTGCAGGCGATGAGATTGGAATGAGTGGAGGGTGAACCCTATTAGCTAGGTGGAGACTGGGAGGCATCTGCATGTGCAGTCCTGACAACTTGCTGCTGTATCACAGGCCCATACCATCATATAAACAGAATTCCCAAGAAAAAAAATAAAGTAACCATACATTTTTACAAGAAAGAGGAAAACAAAAAAAAATCAAAGTCCATTTTAGTATAAAGTGAACAAAATGGCCATTGTGTTACTAAACTATAGTGATTAGGGTTGTGATTGCTGGTTGAAGAAGCAGACGGTTAAAGGGAAACAATTATTCTTGAAACTAGTGGGGTGGGAATTCAGGCTTCTATATCTCCTGCTGCAAAGAGTTGGCATGGCCAAGATGGTGGGGATCTTTGATGATGCATGTTGCCTTCTCGAGGCAGTGCCTCCAGTAGTTACCACGGATGGTGGGGAGGGGAGTGGTCATGTTGTATTGGAAAGTGTCCACTCCTCTCTGCAGCTTCTTGCATTCCTGCACATTCAAATTACTGTACCAAACCTACGCTCTGTCCGCCAGAGAAAGCAGGATCTCCCAGTGGCCACACATTTTAATTCCACGTCCCATTCCCATTCTGATATGTCTATCCACAGCCTCCTCTACTGTAAAGATGAAGCCACACTCAGGTTGGAGGAACAACACCTTATATTCCGTTTGGGTAGCCTCCAACCTGATGGCATGAACACTGACTTCTTTAACTTCCGTTAATGCCCCACGTCCCCTTCCTACCCCATCCCTTATTTATTTATTTATTCCCCCCCTTTTTTTCTTCTCTCTCTCTTTTTTCTCCCTCTGTCCCTCTCACTATAACTCCTTGCCTGCTCTCCATCCTCTGGGCTCCCTTCTCCCTTTCTTTCTCCCTAGGCCTCCCGTCCCATGATCCTCTCCCTTCTCCATCTTCGTATCCCTTTTGCCAATCACCTGTCCAGCTCTTGGCTCCATCCCTCCCCCTCCTGTCTTCTCCTATCATTTCGGATCTCCCTCTCCCCCTCCCACTTTCAAATCTCTTACTGTCTCTTCTTTCAGTTAGTCCTGATGAAGAGTCTTGGCCTGAAACGTCGACTGTACCTCTTCCTAGAGATGCTACCTGGCCTGCTGCATTCACCAGCATTTTTTGTGTGTGTTGCTTGAATTTCCAGCATCTGCAGATTTCCTCATGTTTGAGTCAATATTTTAGGCTGAGACCCTTCCTTGGGACTGAGAAGGAAGGTGGCTGAAACCAGGATGAGGAGCGGAGAGGCAAAGGAATACAGGCTGGCCTGTGATAGATGAGTTCAGGTGAGCAGGAAGGTGGGAGGATTTGGGAGGTCATATATCGGGGGGGGGGGGCAGTAGGAGAGCACCCAGACTAAATATGAGGTGCTGCCTCATTGTGGCAGTAGAGGAGGTCATGGGCAGACATGTCATTGTGGGAAAGGGAAGTGAATTAAAATTGGTGGCTACCAGGAGATCCTGGCTGTTGCGGTGAAGGTGCTGGATGAAGCAGTTCCCCCAATTGTGTTGGGTCTCACTGAAGTAGAGGAGGCCACACTGGTAGCACCTATAAAATAAATGACCCTGACAGACTCACATGTAAAGCCCTGCCTCATCTGGAAGGTGTGTGTGAGTTCCTGAGGAAGCAGGTGTAGGGGCAGGTGTAGCACTTGCAGGTTTATATTGGCATCTTTCCCCTTCCTTGTCAGTCCTGAAAAAGGGTTTCAATGTTTTGTGTGTGTTGCACTTGTCATGGTTGCAAAGATAAGTCCCAAGAGGGAGATCTGCTGGGAGGGACAAGTGGACAGGGGAGTCATGGAGAGTGGGATCTCTATGGAAAACAGAGAGGGAATGATGTGCCTGCTGGTTGGATCCTGTTGGAATTGGTAGAAGTAGAGGAGAGTGGTGGTTTGGTATACCCACCGTACCAGAACATGACACAACCAGTCAAGACATTTTCAACAGTCTATCCGTGGAAGTTTGTTGGTGTTTGGTGACAAACTGAATCTCTTTAACCTCCTAAAGAAGCAAAAACACTCACACTTTCTTTGTGATAACATCTACATGATGGGCCCAGGACAGGTCATCTGATATGTTAATGTCGAGAAATTTAAAGCTGCTGACTTTCTCATGTCCCCCATCACATGAGAACTTAACACTGGAAGTTGACTCTTAGGGGGGAAACTTAGGGCTTGAGGAATGATAGGCTATTTCAGTGGGCTTTCCTTCTAAGTGTTAAACTTCATTTCAATTTCTATTTTGCAAAAGCACACCAACTGCAGGAAGCTTCCTCTTTAAGACGTTGTTTACAGGGGTGGAGTGGGGGTGTGGTGGGCATGACAAAGGATGCTGATGGTCATACAGTGGGCTGCAGTCAGAGGCAGAGGAGACGGTGATGAGTATAGGTGTATCTAAAATCTAATTTAACAAAGTACAGTTATGCATTGATTGGGGACATACATTCTCTGGGGTTGGATTAGAGATTTCTATCATTCTGAGAGTTGTCCCCATTGAAGTGCAATGTGTAGGATAATAATTACTATCACTGAGCTGTCATTTACTAATGGCTGGGATTAATTTCATATCAGCTTTACACATCCTTTTCTAACATATACAATATGTTTACGCCCATTTCTGCATTTGAACACTATATGGAATAGTAATTGAATGAATAATCGAGATTTGTTAAAACGTGTCCTGTCAGCTGTTAGCATAGTGTACTATTTTAATTACAACCAATCAGCATGCTCTGAATGTTCTTTTTATACCACCCATGGAGTATACACCAGTGGGTATATACAGAAAACATGCCAACAATAATTAGGAAATTAATGATCTTAGTTGTGTAATATCCATTGGGTTAATGAAATTGTAGCTATCCATTATTTAACTACTGTTTTAAGTCAAGTGTTACGAGAGAGAGGCACATCCTGGTTTAGAGAGTATGCCTGGTTTAGAGAGTATGCATTATGATCAGAGATTAAGGGAGCTAGGGCTTTACTCTTTGGAGAGAAGGAGGATGAGAGGAGACATGATAGAGGTATACAAGATAATAAGAGGAATAGATAGAGTAGATAGCCAGCGCCTCTTCCCCAGGGCACCACTGCTCAATACAAGAGGACATGGCTTTAAGGTAAGGGGTGGGAAGTTCAAAGGGGATATTAGAGGAAAGTTTTTCACTCAGAGAGTGGTTGGTGCGTGGAATGCACTGCCTGAGTCAGTGGTGGAGGCAGATACACTAGTGAAGTTTAAGAGACTACTAGACAGGTATATGGAGGAATTTAAGGTGGTGGCTTATATGGGAGGCAGGGTTTGAGGGTTGGCACAACATTGTGGGCCGAAGGGCCTGTACTGTGCTGTACTATTCTATGTTCTATGTCCTATCCAGTGGGATAAGGCATCCAATCTGTAAAAGTGATATTTCAGTTATGTTTTAGCAGCTTAATTTAAATTCTTGTAAAAATCTTAATTTAACACACAGTAAAATGATTAAGATGCGAATTGAAGGTTGAACTTATTCCATTCTGATTTGGTTGGTTATGCAGTCAGAATGATGTAATCTCGGTCACTGGATGTCAGTTATTTCCTTTCTCTGAAACCTGACCATTACTGGTGTTGTTAAAGGAGAAGTCTATTCCACAGTGATTGTTATGTTTCCTTTCTGCATGGTGATGCATTTTCCAGACTCTTGAATGCCCTGATACTGTGGGAAAGTTCTTGTCCTTCCAAATGCCATTGGTCAGATTTTTATATCCTTTCGTCAATTTTTGTATTCCCAGTGTTATGGATCAGCTGTAGACTCAATGTGTTGGTTGACAGTTCTTGTATGTCCACTGTCATTAGTCGGCCCTTGTTGGTCCAATACCAGAGGTCAGCATGTCCAATCCTAATGGTAAGCATTTCCATTGGTGTTAGTCAGTCCTTGTACATACAGCGTCATTGGTCAGTCCTGCCTGTCCAGACCATTTGCATGCATTCATTGTGAACTGAAAAAGAAGTGGAGGAAAATCATGGAGGTCTGAAAACTACATCCTTATATCTCAGCAAGCACCTCTTACCAAGTTTCCAAAGGCCTTAACATAGCTGTTGTACTTTTATAGTCTACAGTTCTCTTCCTAATGAATGCCAATGGGTTATGAGCTGCTTTGGTTTCATTTAATTTAAGTTACATAAATACTCTAACTGGAACAAGCCTTAATAGTTGCACTGGAGTTCTTTGTGTTGAAATAAATATTATTTGCAAAATGTTTATTGAGAATGTGTTAATCCAATATGGAACACTTAGGTTCCAGTTATATGCCTTCTGTTAATGTTGTTCTCCATCTGCTGTTTTCTTAATGGAGTGGATAAACAAAACACATTGGCATGGACTGCATGCATTACGTTTTGTAGTTAAGCCAGCAATTTCTATTGATTACTACTAATTCATTCTAAATGCTGCATTTCCCCTTGGTGAATCTTTCTGAGAATTGTTAGTTGAATCCATTCAGAATTCAGGAGATTTTATTCCAGTAACGTTAGTCAAATAGCTGACCAAAGTACTTTTGGCATTTAAAAAAAAATTACCAAAAATGCAACATCAGTTAAGATTATTGCAGTGTTAAAGACCCAACCATTCTATTCCCTCAACCCTTCACAATTGTGCTGAAAATTGTTCAGAAAAAGACTTAATTAAACAGAGTCCCATGGCTATCAACAGCTCTCAAACACATTATGTCCTCACATTAGTGGTCATCTATTCTCTGGGAGTTTCACATTCAATTCTCTTTTGGTAATATTATTAAAAACAATATGTTGATTTTAATGACCTGCCATTTTGTAACCCCTCTACATTTCTGTTCTTGAACAATTGCTGATTGTTTCTGTAATGTTGGCTCACTTAATTATTGTCAGGAATGACTCTGAGTGTTACTATTTCTCTGAACGAACAAAAGAGATAACACTTCTGATACAAGATTCCATCCAGGGGAGCCCACAATGTAATATGTCATTTTACTTTTAAGGCCCTATACAACATATTAATTTAGTATGAAATACTTCATTTTATTTCTGCTAATCATGTTTTGACTTGTTGATAATATGTTAGTGAGAAGGATTTTCTGCTATGATAAGAATGAAACGTTTAGGTCAATATTTTGATTTTGGCCAGTAATACTAACTGTTCACAATTTTCATTGAGACTAACATGAAACTAGCAAAGAAGGAGACAGACCAATCCAAGCATTCACTGTATTTCAACCTAGAATTCACTGTTACTATTTTAAACAAGCGAACAATCCCCAAGATCTTAATGTAATCTTTCCTCAGAAGGAATCTAATCACTTTACCACATAAGGGACGATAATTGATATTGAACCAGATGAAGTAACAAGCTTACCAACTAATACACTCGATGAAACTTTCTTGTACGTGCCTCATAGACGGTACGGCAATATTATTTGTAAGATTGAAGCCTGAATAGATATTGACAGTACAATATTCACAGCTGGAATCCTCTTGATAGCTCTTGATTTATAGCATTTCAAGATGTTGACAGAACAATTTGAGGAGAGGCTTGCAAGTTCTGTATTCTAAGTTAAGCCCAAAAGGATTTATGATGATGATTTGACAAGGTCTTACTCTTAAAAAAATGCCCTCTTTTTCCTCTCATCATAAAGTGATGTTGTGGAGTTGTGTGAAATATTTTGTCAAGGATATATGTGTGGATTAAAAACAGATCAATGAATAAAACTATGTAATTTATAAAGGCAGGTATTTGCATGCTTCTGCTGTGACCTGTTACATAACTCATGCAACAATTCATAAATGCTTTAAATGAATGTACATTTACATATTTATAATAAAAATGGTTGGGAATTAAACCACTATGTAGACCATGAAACTCACTGTAGAAAATTACGCTTTTTCAAACTTATAAAGCCAGGTCCATTGTACAATTCATTTATTACTATACAAATATTTTGTTTTGTTTTACAGTTCTGGAATATTTGCCCAGGTATACCTCAAAATTTAATGGATGTACAGATATGGAAACTGCTGGAATCTTGAGGAACACACAGAATGCATAAAATCCAGAGAAGGTCTCTTGACCCAAAATATTGATTGTCCATTCCTCTCCATAGTTGCTGCCTGATCTGCTGAGATCTTTCAACACCGTCTGTGTTGCTCGAATGTTAGCACTGTTTTTCACTCCACAAAGGGTTGCCTGGTCTGCTGAGTATTTCCATTATTTTCTGTTTTTATATTTGATTTCTAGCATTGAGCTTTGCTGAAAGAATTAAATTTTTTTATGTGAACCAGCCAACGGAACTATGATTTTCTAGGAATAATTTCTTGTCCTCTGAAAAATCCTATGATTTTATGAAGGAATGGAAGCATTTCCACGTGGAAATCCTGGAATTTCCTCAATCAAGTAGGGATTTTTCTGAGGTCCTTAACTTGCTGATGGGTGCTCATGGTAGATTATACAACATAAATATATCCAACCTCTGGATTCTATGAAGCAACTTGTTAAGCTGGGAATCGACACCACACACACCTTGCACAGTTAGAATGGCATCGAAACGGAACATAAAAAAGTACAGCACAGGAACAGGAACTAATTAAATTAGTAATTACATAGCTAACTAAACTAATCTCTTCTGCCTATATAATGTCCATATCCCTTCATTCTCTGAACGTTCATTTGCCTGTCTAAGAGCCTCTTAAGCACCTCTAATCAGCAAATTGTATTCACCTTCATTACCACCGCTGGTACGCATTTCAGGCACCACCACTCTCTGTGTGTAAAAAAAAAGTCTTGGTCTACACATCTCCCCCCTTGTAGTAGATTTTTGGACCACTGTCTCCTCTATCTATGCCTCTCATAATCTATAAACCTGTATCATGTTCCCCCTCAGCCCCACTGCAAGAAAATTTATATAATCTCTCTTCATAGCACATGCCCTCTAATCCAGGGAACACCCAGCTAAACCTCTTCTGTACCCTATCCAAAACCTCCACGCCCTTCCTATAATGGGGTGACTAGAATTGAATGCAATACTCCAAATGTGGCCAACTATAACCAGAGTTTTATAATGCATGAATTTATGAACTCAGTTCCAGTGGATGTTTCCTATCCTCTTGACACTCTCAACAGACAGGAAGGCAAAACTCTACTTGTGCTCCTTTCCCAATCTGCTGAGAGTAATTTATATCTTCACACATAAATGGATGGGGTGGCCCTGGCTCTTCTTAAATAAATGGGCCTATGTCTCTCCCAGGAATGTCGTGGGTCCCTGCAGCAAAACAAAGAAATAACACAGAGATCAGGGTAAGCAATGACTGCACCATGACTGTACGGGACAGGGCAGTCCTGATTTGACTGTTCCTTTTCTATGTTCATATTTTCTGGTAAGAAAATAGCTGTAGATGTTCCATGGTTTGAATAGCTTCCATCGTCTTAGGTTATTGATCACCATTGCACTCATTAGGTTTTCTGGTTTTAAAAGACATCCTGAAGGTGCTCTTTACTGAGGATTTACCTCCTGATTGCAACAATTAATTGATACTTTTACATATACTGAATAAGTTTTGAAAATAATTCATTAGAGAGTTTTTGCTTAGAGCTAATTGAGATTCTGGTGCTATTTTCTAATGGCAAAATATCATTGCAATATATTGAAAGATATCTTGCAGTATTTATTGAATGATGCAGAGGGTTATAATCTGATCACAGAAATTGGAAAAGTGAAGGTAATTTCCTCCTCATTTTGAATGACTGATGATACAGTAAATATGATGCCTCTTACCCATCAGCAAAGAAAGAAAGAAAAATAAGTACAGGCAGAGACACAATGGAGTACGGCTGCTGGAATCTGGAGCAAAAAGCTAAATGCTGGAGCAATTCAGTGAATTAGGCTGCAAAACTAAAAATGAATGAGTGAATCATTAAAATCTGCATGGTGATATTATAATATTTTTGATACCGAACAGGGTGTAACACGTAACAAAACATCTACATAACCATAATTTGCCAAAGTGGGTGACCACGAGTACCAGGATGATTGGCTAACTCTCAGGAGTGTCTTGGTGAATTACGCTGGGTTCAGGTGTAGTTGTAAATGTGGAAGGGGTCAGGTCGGGTTTTAGCCAATGCTGAAACCAGGAAAACCATTCCAACTGTTTGATTTCTAATAACAGACACAGAGAATACTAGCCATTGTAAAACTGATTTTCATTCATAGGAGGATAGTGCCTAGTAAGAAGGCAGAGCTAAAAGCAGTTGTGTTAACATAGGATCCCAGTGTTCATCTAGATTTTCACAGGTAAGAGGCTTGGTAATTTCATTGCACAGTGTCCCAGGGAAGACAAATTAATATCTTCCAGTTAAAGTGTATTCCATAATCCTTCTGGGCTTGTGTGTCTTCAGTCATGAAGACAAGCTGGGGGAGGGTGGGGGGAGCAAATCCGTGGCATTGTCATCAAAATGTCCCCTTAACTGATTGGCATCTTTAGATTAAAAGTTCGGTTATTCCAATCTGAAATTAATCTTTCCCATTATAATCAACATAACAACCTGATGAAGGGCCTCAGTTTTAAGAGACTCCTGGATAGGTACATGGAGCTTAGAAAAATAGAGGACTATGGGTAACCCTAGGTAATTTCTATAGTAAGGACATGTTCGGCACAGCTTTGTGGGCCGAAGGGCCTGTATTGTGCTGTAGGTTTTCTACGTTTCTATGTTCTATGTTCTATGTTCTATCTCAAACTAGAAATCCATTGACTGTTAGCAAATGTTAAGTACACTATATAACATCAATTATATACCAGAAAGCAGCTTTCTTTTTATCCATAACTGAATTCAGTGGAATTAAATTTAACAATGAGGTTCTCCTTGATAAATTTCTAGGCAAAAAGACATTGATTTTGCAGCTAGCAGTGAAGGCACAGTGCTGGCTTTCAATGTGCTTCCAGATTCCCATATATTTAAGGGATTTTCTGCAGCAACATTGTCATGTGGAGGGTGATACTTCTAACAAAGGAAAGGGGCCCTGCAAGCTTAGAGGAAGTAACAACCAAACTTCTGTAGAATCTTTACTGAAGCACTCAGACAGAAAATCAGAATTTTTAATTCAATTTAAACCTATGTACAGAAAATTAAACAAAGGGAGGAAAAAATGAAACAAGAGGTAATGAGCTGAAAAACAAAATATCTTGTTTCAAATCTAAAGGTAATAAATCAACAGAGACTAATGTAAGTGGTTTCTTCTTTTATGTTACTGTGTAGGTTAATCAAAATGGCTTCTTTGTTATGTTATAATTAAAATGGCTTCTTTGTTATGTTAACTGCTGAGAAAGTTCTCTCTCTGTAGCTTGTTTGGGTATATTATTGATAAGAGAGTGCATGAACCAATGGGTGTCCATGTTATTCTTCTTTTGGGGTGATATTGTCTCATATGGCTGGGAACCGGTGTGTTTGGGGGGCTTTTCAGGAGAGACCAGGAGAAGACGGACGTACTGGAAGCGCTCTGGTTGATCACTTTGGGTGGTTCTGAGCGGCAAGTCGAGGGGGTCGGAGTGGATCGCAGGGTGAAGAGAGAAGACCCCGGATATTTGATCTACAACTGTGTGCACAAAGAAATTGAACTTTGATAAGTCTGGGGCCTTTTTCTTTTTCTTTTATATTGTATCTCTATTAATCTCACAGTCCTAGTAAGATTTATAAAGTGTAATCTGTAAAGTGTACATTGTGTGCTGTCTGATGTTTGATGTTTGAGGTCGGATCAGGTGGCATTGCACAGCAACCGACACAACCAGGAGACACAGTTGGGCGGCAGACGGGGTTTCCCCCTAGGTAAGTACTAGCTGATATAGCTGAGCGTTACACTAACATTTGAAGGAATAAGAATCTGTACTTGTAAAAGTAAACTTTCAGAGGTTGTTTGACAGCAATTAAGCCATGAACTAAAAATTAAGTTCCATTTGAATAGGCAAGCTTCAGCATTTTTGGCATATTTTCATGGGTATCTCATTATCAAAAACTACATCTTCCTGGTATTTGAGGGAACTAGCTTCATCTGTGGGAATATTGGTAGGTAATGGTAGGGAGAGTGTAGGAAAAATCAGAAAACAAATTCTTTATTTCAGCATTTATCTACATTTGTACAGAAGACAGAGATTGCTATTCCATTAGATCCTTAATAACAGAGCTGTTGGCTCATCAGTGTTAGTGTCTACTTTGTCACTGATTGGCTACTTCAACTACTTGTATGTTGTTGCTGATTATATCTATGTGACTGTTAAACACAAACAACGATTTGTATACACAACCTTAGAGGCCCGATTAAATGATTTACCATTAAAAATAGCATATCTGGTGTTGCCAGCCAGGGGTAAATTTCTAGACAAATAGGTCAGTGCCCTGCTGGACTATTAGGACAACCACAGGGCATAGATTCATGCTGGAGGCTGTTTTACTGAGTTGACCATCAGCACATATTCAACAGTATACCAAAGCAGCACACAAGCCTCCTTCTGTAGTGGCATGAACTCAGCTCCTGTGGCCGTTTTATTGAAGCTGACATTTCTGATGATAACCTTGAGGAATTGCTATGTTAATATTTTATTCTACTTAGACGATCAAAGTGATAAATGATTTATTTTATAAAGAGAAATCTGAGTAATGAGATGCATAGTTAATTATTCCATGAAAAATAACTGGGCAGGGTGAAAAGCATTATCAGGGATGCATTTCACCCTAACCATGGTCTTTTTACTCTCCTCCCATCCAGTAGGCGCTACAGGAGCCTCCGCTCCCGCACCAGTAGGCACAGGAAGAGCTTCTTCCCTGAGGCTGTGACACTGCTGAACCTCTCATCACAGCGCTAAGCAGTATTGCATCTGTATTGTACTGTCTCAGTACTTTTATATTTGTGTGCTGTAGCACTTTTTTATTGGCGGTTATTTTGTAAATAACACTATTCTTTGCATTTCTGGTCAGATGCTAAATGCATTTCATTGGCTTTGTATCTGTACTCGGCACAATGACAATAAAGTTGAATCTAATCTAATCTAATCTAAGAAGTCGGTGACATCTGAACCCTTAGTGCCTAGGTGGCACATGGGGCCTCATGAAGAAGTACTGAAGTTATTTACTTAATTAAATTATGGGATATAAGTGTCCCTATTATCCATACCTGTTTGCCTTTGATAGGGTGCTGGTGATCCATCTGTTTGATCGGCTGCAGTACTTGTGGGGAAGGAACTCACAGTATCGTTGGATAGAAACTCAAACAGATTACACAGCAGTGATGAACGGATGGTGACCTATTTTTATGTTCAGATGGCTGTGTGACCTGCGGATGATGGCATTTCTGTTCTCTTTCTGTCCTTTTCTATTTCTTGGGGATGAAGGGCATGGTTTGGGAGGTATTGCAGAAGCTTTGGCATATTGTTGCTGTGCATTCTGTTAATGATACACAGTGCATTCGCAGTGAACATTGCTGGAGAGATTGTATGTTCAGAGGATAGATAAATTGTTAACCAAATAAGCTGCATTGTCTTGGATGTGCTGTACTTAGCTATACAAGTGGAGACAATTCCATCATCTTCTGATGAGTATTTGAAGGCTTTAAGAAGACAGGGGTGAATCACTTACTACGGGACACCTAACCTTTGGTTTGCTCTTTGGTTACAGTTTTTATCTGGCTTGTTCAGTTAAGTTTCCTCTCAATGTTAATCCCAAGATGCTGATAGTGGAGGGTTTTGTTGTATGTGGTTATAATCTCTTTTTTTGCACTTGTTTGGTGCAAATGTTATTCATAATTTCATAAACACAGGTCTGAATGATATCCAGGCCTTTCTACTTGCAGAAACAGAAACTTTATTATCTGAGGAAGAACTATTGAAATTGGCTTTCGTGTAAACATCAGCAAACATCCCCTCTGCCAATCTTAGAAGGATCATCATTCGTGAAGCAGCTGAAGTAGGTTGGACCTTATACATTGTCCCAAGCAGCTGTGACAGAAATATTGTAAAGCTGAGATAAATGACCACTGACCAACTATATGATTTATATAAATGCATTGCCTCTTCCATTTTAAGATAACCCCATTTCTCTGTATTTCGTTTATCAACATGTAAATGGAATTTGATATGTTACTGTTTATTGAACATTTTTATACCTGGTCACTCTGTATATGTATCTTTTTAAATGACTCCATCGTAGAAAAATGATTAAAACAAGGAAGGATCTTTTTCATTGCAAAATGATGATGGATTTGATGAAGTTGTGTATATATTCAAATAGAATATAATTACCTCCTCCTATCAAGAACAAGGATTTAACAATAAATATTCCATGAACTTTTACTGGCAAGATTCAGCATAATATGAAATCAAGTAAGAATTTTACGAGATTCGAATTGTGGCTATTGTTCAAATTTGAATGTATGGGGTTGAGTGATGAGTATGCCTGAGTGGGAGAACATTGCTTTTCACAAGTTAGAGGTTTCCAGGTTCAAACTATACCTGTAACTGTGGGCTAGAAGCAAGAGCTTTGAAATACCAGATTTGTTAGTCTGATATCCACAAAGATGTCAAAAAACCACCAGATGAGATTGAAAGGTTTCTAGTGAGTGTAAAGGTATTTATGCCAACATTGGTTTGGAGAATCCTCATTAGTGTTTGATACAAAGCAGTGATTATTTTCTTGTAAACTATATGGACAAAATCTAAGTAGGAGGTTAATAATAACAGCTGGTATGAAACCCGGGAATTGAAGGGATGTACAAATCACTGGATAAGGTCCATCTTCCACCATGTAGCACAGTGCAAACTATCAGAACTTGATTGTATGAGGATGATATGTCTCCAAAGAATGTAATCCAAAAGGCAACATTAACTACAAATGCAGCCTTAATGGGAATTAAGGAGGAACTGCGTAGTTTAATACCAATGTGATAATGTCTTCACTTAATGGGTTTTGTAATAGCACTGACATAAAGTAAACTCAGGGATTAAAGAAAATGGGGAGGGTGACATTATTCATTTCTACCGAAAGAGCAAGGAATAATGATGCCTCAGAATGAAGAGTAGATTGATGAATTGCAAATAAATGATTAATTCCCAACATTTACTGTTAATTTTTTCCTGATAACTGAGTTTCTGTCAGAAACACCAGTTAGGTTTCCAGTAAAGTTAAACTTCATTTGAATGCAGACATCATATAATAGTCATTTCAGGTATGGCTTTTCCTTGTCTGACTTCAGAGATATCTCAGCTGTCCTCCCTAAGATTAACTCCTTCAAAGGCATATCTGTTAAAACCTCTTACAGGTGAGTTATCATCTTTCTTAGGTTTATATAGCTGCCTTTAGTTAGTTCAGTTGACAGTTCAATCACAGTGCAGATGTGAGGATTATTTCTTCATAAAGCTGAAGTCCACATAAATGGATAAGGTATTATTCGAGACCATAAGGACTTATGTGTAGTCAGATTGAAAAACGTTATGAAATGAAAACAAAATTTGTCAAAGTCAGTACAGGTAGATCCTAACAAACCTTGTGTTACAGCAGAAGAGAATGTAGTTGTCTTCAAAAGGCAGACCTAAACAGGTGTTCATGATCATAGAACATAGAACATAGAACACAGAAAACCTACAGCACAATACAGGCCCTTCGGCCCACAAAGCTGTGCCGAACATGTCCCTACCTTAGAACTACCTAGGCTTTACCCATAGCCCTCTATTTTTCTCAGCTCCATGTAGCCATCCAGGAGTCTCTTCCGTCCGCCTAAACAGACAGGATCTCCCAGTAGCCACCCACTTCAACTCTGCTTCCCACTCCCATTCAGATATGTCCATACATGGCTTCCTCTACTGCCATGATGAGGCTAAACTCAGGTTGGAGGAGCAACACATCATATACCGTCTAGGTAGTCTCCAGTCCCTTGGTATGAACATTGAATTCTCCAACTTTTGGTAATTCCCTCCCCCTCTCTACTCCTATCCCTATTTCACTCTGCCCCCTCCCCCAGCTGCCTACCACCTCCCTCATGGTCCCACCTCCTTCTACTACCCATTGTGTTTTCCCCTTTTCCTTCTTCACCTTTCCTGCCTATCAGCTCCCTGCTTCCCCTCCCCCACCCCTTTATCTTTCCCCTTACTGGTTTTTCACCTGGAGACTACCAGCCTTCTCCTTCCCACCCTCCCCCCACCTTCTTTATAGGGCTTCTGCCCCTTCCCTCTACAGTCCTGACGAAGGGTTCCGGCCCAAAACGTCGACCGATCTTTTCCACGGATGCTGCCCGACCTGCTGAGTTCCTCCAGCGTGTTGTGAGTGTTGCTTTGACCCCAGCATCTGCAGATTATTTTGTGTTTCCTATTGTTTCCACCTCCACCACGGCCGCCGGCAGCCCATTCCACACACTCACCACTCTCTGCGTAAAAAACTTACCCCTGACAACTCCTCTGTACCTACTTCACTATTGTGTTATAGCCAATGTGGCCTGCACAATGCAAATATTGTTTCCAAATCTATCCATTGCATTCTAACCAATTTGTTGGGGGTGTGGGGTGCTGGGAAGGTGTAGGAGACGATGGTGGTAGATGGCTTAGCAAAATTGTAATGCATTTCAGTCTTGCTGTGCAGAGGTTAATAAACTTCAATAAGATTTTTGATGATACTTTCCTCTACCTAAATTGCACATCTTATTTCCTTTGGAATTCATTTTATCTTCACTTCTCCCTATTCTTCCTCTGTATTCTATCCTCAAGCAAATAAGAGAAAAAGTCTTCCAGATATTATTAACCACTATCTCTTGATAGGCTTTATCCTGCCTCATAGGATCTTGGAAATTATGGCACAGAAAGAGGTTATTTTGGCCACACTGAAATTTTGGGCTAAAGATTTAGGTTAATTCCACTTCCCCAGACTTATGCCATAGCCTTCCTGGTTATGGCTCTTCAAATTATCATCCAGGAGCTATCTAAAACCTAGTTCTGATGCAGGATTCTGACCCTAAATATCAACAATTTCTTTCCTCCCACAGATGCTATTTGTCTGTGGAGTTCTTCAAGCAGATAGTTTTCTGTCTAAATTTAACATCAGAAAAATTACAATCACTGGGGAAGTCGTGTTGAACAAATTGTTGGAGCTACACATGAACAAATCTTCAGAACTTGATTATAACTTGTATTTTTTTATCTTTCTGTCTCCACCTTGCTTTAAGGCAGTAATTCCCAGACCCCTGTTATTCATTGAGTTAATAATTTTCCTTAATTCTCTTGTAATCTTTCCACCCATTAACTTAAAACTTAATAATCCGATTATTAAACATACAGGTTTCCCCCGCCATCCGGAGGTAGAGCGTTCCTATGAAACAATTCGTAAGCCGAAATGTCGTAAAGTGAAGAAGCAATTACCATTTATTTATATGGGAAAATTTTGTGAGCATTCGCAGACCCAGAAATAACCTACCAAATCATGCCAAATAACACATAACCTAAAATAACAGTAACATATAGTAAAAGCAGGAATGATATGATAAATACACAGCCTATATAAAGTAGAAATACTTTTCCACAATCATTACTGCACTGTTCTCTGTAGCGAAAATCTCACCCATGCACCATTGGCAGAAAATCTCACGCAAGCGCTGTTGGCAAAAACACGGCGCAAGCGCTCTCCAGTAACTTTTAAGCTATGAAGCTGCCAAATCATACCAAATAACACGTAAAGATACACACCCCTGGCCAGCCTCAGGGTCGCTCAGCTCACTGTCGTCTACGGAAACAGCCCTCGGCCCCGCCAAACTGGGTAATAGTTTGTCTGGATGCTGTGTGATGTACCCCACCCCGCCCAAATAACAGACAATACACCAGATACGATTAAATGATTTACAGTTTATCGATATTACTGGAACTATATAATTAATAGAGAATAAAATATAAAAGGAAAATAATAGGCATCACACTTATCAAAGTGCAATCTCTTCGTGCACAAACAGTTGGAGCTCACGACCCCTCTTCTTCACCCTGCGACCCCTCGGACCACCTCGTCCGGCCACCTGGGACCAACAACGGTGGTCGACCAGACGCTCCACACGAGTCCTTCTCCATCTCCTCTCCTCGCCGAACGCCCTTATCGAGTCCGACCCCGTTAGCGGACTCACAACATCTGGTCCATCCTTTGTCTCTCGCTCCTGCCTTCTCCCCCAAAACCCCGCGCATACAATATCTTCAGATACACCATAAAACATAACAACTATCCCAATTAGTTCGTAACATCTTCTTATCACAGTCTAACCCAAAACAAGCCGCTAGCACAAGAACTTTCTCAGCGTTTAACATAACAAAGAAGCATTCCCAAGTATAACATAACAAAGAAGCCATTTTAATTAGCCTACGCAGTAACATAAAAGGTGAAACCCACCTACAGTAGAAATAATGTATGTACAGTGTAGTATCACTTACCGGAATTGGTTCAGCGCTGAACACATTGATGATGGTGTGTTAGACTGAGTTGTCGCAGGTTGGGTGGAGCAGTGGCATCCACCCTCCAGGCCACCAACCGATACCGATCCGCGAAGCATGCAGGGGTGCAGCGGTAGCTGGGAAGCACACAGCACATCTTTAAGAAAAAAGCCGAAATAAACATGCTAATTAATTAGGTGCTGCCCGACACGTAATTGTTGGCCCAGATCAGTGCCGATTGCTGATTGCATTGTCTCTGATCTGGGCCGACAATTATGTGTCGGGTGGCACCTAATTAATTAGCATGTTCATTTTGGCTTTTTTCTTAAAGATGTGCTGTGTGCCTCCCGGCTACCGCTGCATTCTTTGTGAATCGCGGGGTGGTGGGACACTGGGGTGTCATCTCGTCGTCTGTTTCCATTAGAGCAGGCAGGTCATCTTCTCCTATGACTGCCCACCTCGATGTCGAAGGTCGAGGTTCGTTGTCTGCTGTGGCTGATGTGGAAGGCTTGCTTGACTGCTGAGCCTCGCGCATTTTTCTATCATACAGTTCTTTGTAAGAACTCAAACCATCCTGCAAATATCCCCTAAACCTATGTACACTTTCAAAATTAAAGTCATACTTTATCATTGCAGCGAAAATCTCACGCAGTTGCTTCACGTTCAGTTTCTGGATGACTTCACTTTCGCTACTGCATTCGGTTTCGATTGTTATCCTTTCTTCTTCCAATTGCATCAGCTGTTCATCTATCAGTTCTTGGTCATGGGATGCCAAAACCTCTTCAACATCATCTTCGTCAGCTTCCACAAGCCAAACTCACTTTGTCCTTACTTCGTTCACCACGATCGAAACACTTAATTATGTCTAGTTTTACGCTAAGTGTAACACCCTTATGAGCTCTTTTATGCTTTTCCGATACCTTAGAACTCACCTTGCAAACGGTTGCTCACAGGTACGTGTTTAAGCAATGCCGGCTAGAATACCGTGTTGAATCCGGGGAGAGCGGCTGCTCGGGGCGTGCGCTGCTTTTTTTCGTAACAGTGAAAACACCTTCTGAAAGCGAAAACAGGGAACTAATGTAGGTCTTTCGTAACAGTGAGGTTTCGTAAAGCGAACGTTCGAAAAGCGGGGGACACCTGTACTTTAAGAATTTGGTTTCAGTTTTGTAGATTTTTTGAGTTAAATAATTTTGTTCTTTCTAGTAATATCCATTTAAATTTTTTTTAAACAATCAATTTTGGATAAGACCTTTTTAACTTGGAAAACCAAGGGAATAACAACTTTTTCAGATTTGTTTTTACGGGACTGTTTGATGTCTTTTTCTCAGTTAGTGGATAAATGTGGTTTACCTAATGTACATTTCTTTAGATATTTACAAATTAGGAATTTTTTACGTGGTTTGCTGCCAAATTACCCTTCTGCTTATCCACCTAATACGACAGATGCTCTTTTTCAGCTTATACCACTTCAAAAAGGGTTGATAGCTATAATTTATAAACAGATATTGAATTTATGAATGATACCTAACGATAAAATTAAACATGCTTGCGAATTGGAAGTTCAAGAGTCATTTTCAGATAATCAACGGAGTAAAATTCTTCATTTGGTTAATAACTCATCTATTTGTGCTCGTAATTCCTTGATACAATTCAATGTAGTGCATCGGGCCCATATGTCAAAGGATAAACTGGCATGTGTTTTTTCCAATATCAATCCTATTTGTGACAGATATAATAGTGAGGTGGTCACTTTAACTCATATGTTTCAGTCTTGTATAAAGCTAGACAATTTTTGGAGAGATGTTTTTAAAACATTATCAAAAGTCCTGGATCTGGACCTACAACCTAATTTACTTACGGCAGTATTTGGGATTACCCCATCGAAACCAGGAAATATTCCTATTTCTGATCAACGTATGATAGCCTTTTCAACTTTATTGGCTAGGAGAGCTATTTTACTGAAGTGGAAGGATTCTAATCCACCTTCTGTCTTTTATTGGCTTTCCTCCATTATGTCCTGTTTAAGTTTAGAGAAAATAAGAAGTCGGACATTTGATACATCCTTTAAATTTGAGCAAATCTTGCGACCTTTTATTCAATATTTTCATTTAATTTGATTTATTACTCTTCCAATTTTTTTTCGAAGTTTTAGATTTGATCAGAAAGTCTTTCTTTATTTTTCTTTGGTTGTATCCTCAGAATGGACTGCGCAGTCTCTTTTTTTTTGTGTAGTGTAGTGGGGCTTTTTTTCTTCATGTAAAATTCAAAGTTTTTCCTTTCCTCTTCATGAACCGATAAGAGGAGAATTGCTGCTTTCTTTTTTATTATATATTATATAATAGTTTAACACTATGTATGATTTTGATAATGTTTGTTTCAATCTCTGTTTGTATTGTTATTGATATATATATATTAGAGATAATTCTCCTCTTGTTTGTATTTATGTTCCTTTTAAATCAATAAAAAGATTAATAAAGAAAGAACTTAAAACTTTGTTCTCTGTTTATTGCTTAAATGAAATAAAAGTTCATCGTGATATTTTCAGTGTGGTTTCCAAGAAGGAATCAGATTAATGTGGAATATTAACTTCTACTAATTTAGTTATCAGTTCAATACCTGCTCCGGCTGTCAAGAATCAGCACTTATATAGACCTTTTGTATAAATATGCTCAAAATGTCGTTAACTTTGGAGCACAAATGGGTCCATATATCAATCAAAGTTCTGGAACATGTAATACAGCCTGTAATTGCTGAAGCTGCCTTTGTCTGTTTATTTTTTTCTGTACCTTGACTCAAATTTCATGCTTCATCTTTTGCATGTCATAATTCCCTGATCTTTAACTGTTACATATATACACAAAAATGTCTGAAAGTACCAATTTGATGTATGTGCCTAAATTGAGCAACTATACAGAGGAAAATATGATTTGGTTATAGAAATTTATCTTCAGTTTTCTTCTGGACTTGCGCTTCTCCTGTAAAATTTTCTTCGAAACAATTGCCGATGTATTGTCTGACTCCAAATTCTTTCTCTCATCCTCTGACAATTCTTCAAGGTGATACGATCATTAAATTCATGACAGGAGTCAGTGTTAGTGAACCGTTGCAATCTCAGAGTTATAGTCATAAATAGTTCAAGTCTGGATGATTGGAATAGATTTTTTTTGTAGATTACCCTTACTGTGAAGGTGACTTGAGGCTTTTTAAGACTTTTGAAATAGGCTGTAATTTCATTCAGATCAAATTTGAAACTATAGAGGAGAGAAATATCTACAGCAAGTCTATTTATTTGCATCTCCTCAATAACTTGATGCCACCTTAAGCCAAACATGTGCAGCAAATACCTTTGTGTGTTTCCTATTGTCCTTGGAGTCCAAATTTATTTACTTAGTATAGATAAGGGTAGCAAAATGAGGAGGATCTGGGTGACAAGTAAGGAAGGTCGGTCTACAGCAAAATCCAGACCAAAGTTTTATTCCTTTGAAGTTTTCAGACCGTTGTTGCTTGAGGTGAATCTCTATATTAAAGGAAGGAACAGAACAAGGAGAGAAAACTTGAAGTAATGCTTTCACTTTCTTAAGTTAGTTTTGCATCTGAAGTACTAATATGGTTGAGTAATTATCAGTCTAGACTGCTAACAAAGAATTTCCTAACAAGAAGCTCTTCATTTATTGTTATTAGCTGACCAGAACCTTTGCTTGTATCAATGAAACACAATGGCAATGTAATAAAATAATTTCTAATATGTAGATTTCAACTTATTAAGATTCAGAAGTGAAGCATCTACTGTAAAAGCTGGAGAAAAAGAAATACTTCCAGCTGCTGGTATAGAATCTTAGCGAGCTTCTTATATCAAATAGTTTCTTGGTCTCAGCAGCACAGGTCACATCTCTACAATCCAAAAATTTGATCAAAATTTCAGTCTTTAAATAGTGCTTTTAACATCATATAATGTACCAATGTGCTTCACTGGAATATTAGCAAAAATCTGATCCCGAACTGCATATGGAGATATTACTGTAGGTTTCAAAAACCTTAGTCGAAGAGGTTGATTCTAAAGGTCGTCTTAAAAGAGGAGAAAGGGGAAGATCCAAAAAGGTTTAGGGATGGGCTTCCAGAGATTAGGAAATTCCAGCCTCCAGTGGAGTGTGAAAATATAAACTATAACAATGGAATGACTAGAACAGAGGAGGAGTGGAAGAGTGTAGAGATCTTTGAGAATTGATTTAAAAGAAAGTACAGATTTAGAGAAGGGCAAGGGATTTTAGGGGTGTGAAGATAAGAATGAAAGGTCCATAGCTGAGCAGCTCCTGAACTAGGAATCAATATAAGTACAAAGATAGTAGGTTTACAAGACTTGCTGCAATTTAGGACATAGTTCACATTGTTTTTAACAAGCCCAAGTAACTGGAAGATGGAGAGTGTGAGGGCACAGGAGAATATCATGATAGATAGGTCTAAAGATTACAACACAATTGGATGAAGGTTTCGGCATCAGTTGTGCCATTGGCAGGGTGGGGCTGCATGATACTGTGAGTGTTTGTGGTGACAGTAATGTAGCCTGAAGTTCACCTCATGGTCAAATACAGCATAGAGGTTGCATACTACCTATTTGTTTCTAACTATTGGCAAGGAGAACGATGCAGACAGTGATTAAAAAAACATTTGTGGCAGGGATTGAACACAGAAGTACCAGTCTAATTAGCTTTAGTTGGAGGAAATTTCTTTTCATCCATTTGTTCGATACTGAAGCACGTCACCTGTCAATACCAGAAGTCTCTGTACTTCATGGAAACAAGACTAATGGAACACTTAATTGAAATGAGACACAGTTTCAAATTATCTTCTGATTAATTTTGCATAAAATTCCTGAACAAAATTTTGCAGGACAATGTTTCGCCACGATCGGTGGTTATCAAAAATAATAAATACAAAAATTGTTATCCCTATAAATATAGGCTTGAATTCACTCTCTTAAAATCTCTGCTCATGACCTTTAAAACATTGGCTGCGAAATTATTGATCAGGGACAAGTGATATTCTGGGTATTCCTGTCGTTTCAAAATAACAGCTGCAAACTTGAGTAAAGAAATCCTGGTTGTGGTACATTTCATGTTGTCAGGATGTCCCAAAGGTATTTACAGCAATAAAGTAACTTTTTAAATAGTAAGACATCTATTCTAATATCGGAAATGTAGTAGCTAATTTATGCACAATAGGATCCATCCTACACACAGTAAAGTGATAATCTTATTTTGTAGCCTGGGAAAAATACACACAGGATAACAAATATGTTTTTAGGTCTTTAATTCCTTTTAACTGTTTTAGATGTTCTAATGCAGAAAGACAGTATCAAAATAAAGACAACAAAATGAATAAAAAAAGCACAGTTCCTGCTGTACAATCTCAGTTTAATTTCGGTTCACACAGTTGTGTATCAACTAGTTACATGTGCAGTATGAAAATATGTAGAACAAAATATACAGAGCCAATTCTCTAGTGACAGTTCTAAAAAACAATACAAACACATTAGAATCCCATCAACCCCTTGTCTTATACACAACATCAAAACATAAATAAATACACCTCATGTTAATTAAGAGGTATATTCACTTTGGCACACGTGTGCTTAACTTCCAAACACATATAGGATGAACCTTGAAACGAATTCTCCTCACTCATGCTACTAGGCCGATAAGAAACTTTGCACAACCACGCTATCCAGCGCCGATACCTTACTCATGAAAATCCTTTCTCACCATATGACCAGTCCTCAACTTTCTTTCTAGAACATTGTAACTCTTCTTTCTACTCTGCATGTGCATAATGACATCACTCTTCATGGTACAGGCAGCTATTTTAGAATTACCAGGGTGAATACATAAATGCACTTTAACTTTCCAATATTTTTATTAGTTTCTACATAGAAGAATACAGAGTACAAGAAAGTATATATAAAAGTCAAAAAAGATTTAAAAAAAAACTACCAATTACATTATATATATTCATAATAACAATTTCATCACCCTGTATTCATGTAAGTTGATCAAAAGTTATATTGAATTATACAAATTTTTTACAAAAAAAAAGAATCTAACCCCTACCAAGACTGAAGCTGGTTATTAAGGAGAAAAGAAGGTAACATACCTTTTCATATAATAAAAAATAATAATACCCAACATCTGAATTTAAACAACGAATTGAAGTGTCATGGTCCGGTCCGAAGTCCGCATTCCACTTCACGGTCCGGTCCACGGACTCCAGACTCCGGGTCTTCCAGCTGTCCCTGGTTTTGGTTGGACTTAACCATAAGCACCTGATGCTCACCTTGGGGCTGGGAATATAAGTGGTTGTGGGTTCGAGTGTGGGTGCTGGTTTATCTTGTCAGTCTCCCCTTGGAGCAACCCACCGGTGGAAGGCTAGTGCAGTCATCGAGATATGGATTTGGTTGCTCCATAGCCCACCGAGGTTACCGGCCACCTCGAGTCTTGGAGCGACCCCAGACCTAGCTTTCTTCCTGTCCCTGGCCTCTCCCAGGTAAGCCAGGCCGTTTGCCGTTACCCTGCAGGTCTGTCCCTCCCTGTTCTTGCCTCCGTGGGGTAGAGTCCTGCGTCCTGCTCATGAGTTGCCTTGAAGTACCCTTGCCTCGTCATTTCCTCGTCTAGCTCCCAAGAAACCGAGCCTCTTAGAACCCAGGCCTCGTCACGTCTTCGCCTGGTCTCCGAGAACCCAGGCCTTGTCATGTCTACGCCTGGTTTTGGGGTCCGAGCCCGAGTCAAGACCCAGGTTCTGGGTCCTTGTCCAGTCTCTGGCTTGGAGTCCAGGTTCTGGGCTCCTTGTTCCCAGTCCCTCATCCTGGTCCTGCTCCCCTAGCCTAGTCTGTGTTCCTGTCCCTACTCCTAGTCTGTGCCCTGTCCCGTCATTTAGTTTTGTCTGTTCCTGTTCCCAGCACTTCAGTGTCTGTGTCTTGCATTTGGGTCCGTTCCCAATGCCCCCCAGTGTGACATGAAGGTTTGGAAAATAATTCAGAAAAGGTCCCCACAATGTTTGGAAGTCTTGACGAGATTCAGATATTGAACAACGAATCTTCTCTAAATCTAAGTATGACATAACGTCGCATAACCATTGAGCATGAGTACAGGAAAAATATCTTTCCATTTAAACAAAAGCGCCCTCCTAGCTATAAGAAAGCTAAAGGCCAAAATATGTAAATCAGATGTCTTCAGCTTGATATCTTGTCCTGCAACAATACCGAATAGGGCCGTCAGAGGATTAGGCTTGCTGTGTACATACATCTATTGATGCTTCTGGACACATCTTCAGTGATGTTCCTGGAATCATCGGGTGTTTCGGGTCTTTCAACATCATACAACCTCCTCCAGGTGACCCAGCCGGGGTTGATCAGACCCCAGCTTGTGTCCAGATGGCTAGCTACTTATGACTCCATGGCTCCCCTCTTTTGAGCCACAGCCATCTTGAGGCCCTCTCTGCCACATCGGTGGTACTGCGGATGGCTCTCCTCTTCCTCTCTCCCCCGATGCCCAAAATGCTGAAGGCTCTAACTAAAGAATGGGCTATGAATCCCCTACAGCCAACCTCCACTGGGAGACACCTCGTTCTCCATCCAGCCTGCTGACAGTTGCTGACCAGTCCTGCGTACTTGGAGAGCTTCCTTTCAAAGGCCTCCTCCAAGCTATCTTCCCATGGGACTGTCAGCACCAGCAGCACCACTTGCTTAGTAGACTCAGACACAAGGACAATGTCTGGTCACAGGGTGGTGGCTGCGATATGGTTGGGGAACTTCAGCTGCCGTTCGAGGTCCACCAACAGCTGCCAGTCCCTTGCAGAGGTCAGAATGCCTGCAGATGTCCTTTTGGCAGGTATTGGCTGCTCCCCAGCTCTGACAAAGGCAATGGTCTGCTTGGAGGGTCGGGACCGCTTTGCCCACTCAACTCCTGCACTGACGGCTTCAGCGATGGTCTTCAGGACCTGATCATGCCTCCACCTGTACCGTCCCTCACCAAGTGCCCTTGCACAGCCGCTGAGGATGTGCTCCAGGGTTCCTCGCTTGGAGCACAGTGGGCACGCAGATGACTCTGCCTTGCCCCATGTGTGCAGGTTTGATGGGTTGGAAGCACATCGTACACTGCCTGGATGAGAAATTGGATGCGGTGTGGTTCGGCTTTCCAAAGATCAGCCCAGGTTACTCTCCTCTCAACCGCATTCTCCCATCTTGTCCAAGCTCCCTGTTGCTTCATTCCCACCGCCTTGCAGGCTGTCATCTCCTCCACTACTGCTCTCACCTCCTCCTGAACTAGACGACGCCTTTCTTTCCCTCTGGTGTCCATTTGGGGAGTTGGAAAGGATCCTAGCCCAGCTCAGCCTCGTGTGACCACTCCCACCAGCCTCCTGTGATACAGTCTCGCCTCTGCCTCCTGAACAGCTTCCTCTGCCCTCCACTTCCTGCCAGTACTTACTTGGATCCCTGCTCTAGCCACCTTCGGGTCACTTGTGTCCCTATACTGTAGCACTTCTCTGGCTCTTGTTGCCTTGAATTCTTCATCCAAGGATTTGAAGGGCAGTTGCAGTTTGTTGTGGTGTCCACAGAGTGCGATGCTGCTCAGGCTCTTTGGCAGCGCCAGCCATCTCCTGAGGTGGTTGCTAACCCTCCTCTCTAAGGTTTCAACTGTCGAGTTCGAAACTGCATAGACGAG
The DNA here is from genome assembly GCF_963921235.1 of Mobula hypostoma. Taxonomy (NCBI): domain Eukaryota; kingdom Metazoa; phylum Chordata; class Chondrichthyes; order Myliobatiformes; family Myliobatidae; genus Mobula; species Mobula hypostoma. The sequence goes on from NC_086128.1 coordinate 46,789,931, forward strand.
GAGGGGCCACAGGATTCTGGGAAGAATGCTATGCTGATACACCCAGGCTTTAAACTTCCCAGGTAGGCCAGACTTGTCCACAGATTTCAGCCAGCCATCCAACTCGGTGCAGGTTGCCTGAATGGATGTTGTGTCCCTTAAAGAGCTGTCAAAAACTTTGCCTAAGCTCTTGACTGGCTTTTCTGTGATGGTTGGGATGGCTGTGCCTGCGATGCTGAACCGGAACTTGTTCTCCACCTTCCCTTTCCTCAGCACCATTGATCTTGATTTGGCAGGTTTGAAACGCATCCGGGCCCACTCCACCAGCTTTTCGAGCCCTTGCAGAATCCTCCGGCAGCCTGGGACTGATTCTGTGGTGACTGTGAGGTCATCCACGAATGCCCTGATAGGTGGTTGCCTTTGAGCGGAGTTCATTCTGGGCCCTCTGCACTCTGGTTCAGCAGACTTTGTGAGCTAAAATTGACTTTGAAAAGTAAAGAAAAAGTTTGAAAAACTTCCTTCCAATATTTTTCAAGACTCGGGCAAGTTCAAAACAGACGAATCAATGAAGCTTCTCCATTATTGCATCTGTCACAGTAGGGAGATATATCCGAATAAAAACAAGATAGCTTATTAGATATTGAACCGTTATGAAAAGTGGTCAATTTGAAAATTCGTCTAGTAAGTTCTTATCTGAGCTTATAGGAAATGTGCATAATTGAAATCTTAGAAAGTCTCTGATTTGTAAATATCTAAAAAAGTGAGTTTTTGGTAAGCTATATTTCTCTCACAATTGCTCAAATGAAAAAAAGATTTCCTCCAATAAACAGATCCCAAAAACATTTAATACCCAACCTGTCCCATTCTTTAAAAACTAAATCAGTCATGGAGAGTTAAAAAAATTAGAATAAATGGGACTTGAAAGGGAAAACCTCAATAAACCAAAGTGTTTTCTAAATTGTATCCAGATCCGCAGGGTATGTTTAACTATTAAGTTATCAGTTAGTTTACTTACAAATAAAGGAAGTGAGGATCCAAGAAGAGAAATAATAGAAAATTTATTAACAGAGTTAGCTTCTAAAGAAACCCATACCAGTCATTCTACATGATTAACATAATATAGCCAAAACATAAGATATCGTATATTAACTGTCCAGTAGTAAAGCCTAAAATTATGTAAGGCTAAACCTCCAGACTTTTTAGATTTTTGAAGATGTACTTTATTTAACTGAGGACGTTTATTTTTCCATATATAAGAAGATAAAATAGAATCGAGAGAGTCAAAAAAAAATTTAAGAATAAAAACGGGTAAAGCCTGAGAAAGATATATAAATTTAGGTAGAATATACATTTTAATAGAATTAATTCATCCAATCAACGATATTGAAAGAGGAGACCAATTTAATGATATCCTTTTTACATGGTTCAATAAAGTAAGAAAATTTTCTTTTAACAGGTGTTTGTAATTCTTAGTGACTGTTACACCCAAATAAGTAAATTGATTCCTTACAATTTTAAAAGGGCGATTCGTATTAATTGATACCAAATTATTTAAAGGAAATAATTCACTCTTATGTAGGTTCAATTTATATCCTGAAAACTGGCTAAAACAGGAGAGTAAAGAAAGTACGCAAAGTAATGAGGTCTCAACATTAGAGATAAAAAGCAATGTATCATCAGCGTAAAGCGAGATTTTGTGAGTAATACCTCTCCTTAAAATACCACAGATATAATTAGATTCTTGAAAAGCAATGGCTAGTTGTTCTAAAGCTAAATCAAAGAGCAAAGGACTCAACGGACAACCCTGTCTAGTTCTGTGTTGAAGTTTAAATGGTTTGAAATTAGTAAGAACACGAGCAGAAGGAGGTAGATAAAGTAATTTAATCCATTGAATAAAATCTGGTCCAAAATTAAATTTTTCTAAGGTTTTAAATAAATAATTCCATTCAACCCAATCGAAGGCCTTCGCCTTAACAATAAAAAATAATATTCAACAGTCACCTGGTTACATTTAGGATGCTCTGTTTTAATTAAACACAGAATATGTTGGAATTAGTCAAGAGTTAAGTGAAGATTATCAATGGAAAAGCATGGAACTGGAAGAAGTGAAGTCATAACTGTGCTGTAACTAGTCCCGATGTTGAGTTATCAATCTGAAACATTCTTTTTCTGTCTCTACAAGTACTGACTAACCTGCTGAGCATTTTCATCACTTTTTGTTTTGGGGGGCCCTCCGCCTAGACTCACCATCCATAAATCTACTCATGGCGTCTTTCAATCCGTCCTTTCCTTTTCTGGACGCAAAGGATTCGAACAATCAAGAGGCATCCAGCGTGATGGACAATGCCTTGGGCAGTGTTATGCTGAGCAGGGCCTGACTTTAAGCAGGGCTAGGCTGGGCTGCAGCCCAGGGACCTGAGCTGCAGAGGGGCCCAAAATAGGTAGCTATCATCATGGCAGACAAAAAAAATACGAGAGTAGAGCACAGTAAAGAAAAAAGAAACAAGAAAAAGAGGACTGTGAGAAAGAAACATTAAAAAAGACATTGAAATTGGCAGAATTTTTTAAACCTGTTCTCGATGATGCAGCAGTACCATCGCTCTTGTCACAGCCTGAGACGGTGGACAAATGGAGACTTGTTCAACAGCTAGCGCTAGCACGAGGAGATCTGCAGATGCTGGAATTTCAGGCAACACACATAAAAGTTGCTGGTGAACGCAGCAGGCCAGGCAGCATCTTTAGGAAGAGGTATAGTCGATGTTTCAGGCCGAGACCCTTCGTCAGGACTAACTGAAAGAAGAGCTAGTAAGAGATTTGAAAGGGGGAGGGGGAGATCCAAAATGATAGGAGAAGACAGGAGGAGGAGGGATGGAGCCAAGAGCTGGACAGGTGATTGGTAAAAGGGATATGAGAGGATCATGGGACAGGAGGCCTAGGGAGAAAGAAAAGGGGTGGGGGGAACCCAGAGGATGGGCAAGGGGTATAGTGAGGGGAACAGAGGGAGAAAAAGGAGAGAGAGAAAAAGAATTTGTGTATATAAATAAATAACGGATGGGGTACAAGGGGGAAATGGGCATTAGCAGAAGTTTGAGAAGTCAATGTTCATGCCATCAGGGGGAGGCTACCCAGACGGAATATAAGGTGTTGTTCCTCCAACCTGAGTGTGGCTTCATCTTTACAGTAGAGGAGGCCGTGGATAGACATATCAGAATGGGAATGGGACGTGGAATTAAAATGTGTGGCCACGGGGAGATCCTGCTTTCTCTGGCAGACAGAGCGTAGGTGTTCAGCGAAACGATCTCCCAGTCTGCGTCGGGTCTCACCAATATATAGAAGGCCACATCAGGAGCACCGGACGCAATATATCACCCCTGCCGACTCACAGTTGAAGTGTCGCCTCACCTGGAAGGACTGTCTGTGGCCCTGAATGGTAGTGAGGGAGGAAGTGTAAGGGCATGTGTAGCACTTGTTCCGCTTACAAGGATAAGTGCCAGGAGGGAGATCAGTTGGGACGGATGGGGGGGCGGGAAACGAATGGACAAGGGAGTCGCGTAGGGAGCGATCCCTGCGGAAAGCAGAGGAGGGAGGGAAAGATGTGTTTAGTGGTGGGATCCCGTTGGAGGTGGCGGAAGTTATGGAGAATTATATGTTCGACCCGGAGGCTGGTGGGGTGGTCGGTGAGGACCAGGGGAACCCTATTCCTAGTGGGGTGGCGGGAGGATGGAGTGAGAGCAGATGTGCGTGAAATGGGGGAGATGCGTTTGAGAGCAGAGTTGATGGTGGAGGAAGGGAAGCCCCTTTCTTTAAAAAATGAAGACATCTCCCTCGTCCTAGAATGAAAAGCCTCATCTTGAGAGCAGATGCGGCGGAGAAGGAGGAATTGCGAGAAGGGGATGGCGTTTTTGCAAGAGACAGGGTGGGAAGAGGAATAGTCCAGATAGCTGTGAGAGTCAGTAGGCTTATAGTAGATATCAGTAGATAAGCTGTCTCCAGAGATAGAGACAGAAAGATCTAGAAAGGGGAGGGAGGTGTCGGAAATGGACCAGGTAAACTTGAGGGTAGGGTGAAAGTTGGAGGCAAAGTTAATGAAGTCAACGAGCTCAGCATGTGTGCAGGAAACAGCGCCAATGCAGTCGTCGATGTAGCGAAGGAAAAGTGGGGGACAGATACCAGAATAGGTTTGGAACATAAATTGTTCCACAAAGGTAACAAAAAGGCAGGCATAGCTGGGACCCATATAGGTGCCCATAGCTACACCTTTAGTTTGGAGGAAGTGGGAGGAGCCAAAGGAGAAATTATTAAGAGTTAGGACTAATAGTGCTAGCACCAGCATTAGCACAGGACCACCGTCCTTGCCACAGTCAGCAGCTAACGTTGAAGAGGCAGAGAGCATGACTTTGGGATCCCCGACCACAGAGGCCTCCGAACAACCAAGTCGGGCTGCCATTGATGTTAACGTTACCGCTACTGAGGATCCTTACAGCACTGATCCTGCTCGCTGGGAAAGGAAATGTTAGATGATTCAGTCCGAGCGTACTGAGCTAAGAAAGTCCTGCCAGAATAAGGATGTGGATATCAAAGCTTCGGAATGAGTATACAAACAGCAGAGACATTTTTTCTCCAAATTTCACTTCAAACGCAAGCTCGTAAATGGTGAGTACATATCAAGGCAATGGCTCTTATATTCCCCTTCCACCGGCTGTGTGTTTTGTTTTGCATGCTGCATCTTCAGTGATGGTAACTGTCAGTCCATCTTCGAAACTGGCTTTAGCGACTGGAAACATGCCGCTGAGCGCATAGGAGAGCATGAAAATAGCGAACACCACAGGGAAATGATACTGACCTACGTTACACGAGCGTCTGACAGCGGAAGAATAGATACAGAACTGCAAAAAACAGTTCCAGTCAGAGTGTGTCTACTGGACCGACGTATTGAGAAGAGTGTTGGTGATTGTGAAGTTTTTGGTCAAGAGGGGACTGGCTATCCGAGGCTCCAGTGACATATTTGGCAGGCCTGATAATGGCAACTACATAGGCTCAGACCCACAATGGGACAGGACAGGCTGAGTCATCTTACTCTGATGTCACTTGAAAGTGATCTTGTTTGGAAACTGGATTTTAGTGATTTAATCAAGGATTTTGCTGTGAAGAAATCCAGAAGAACTAGGCTTTAATTTTGAAAAACAAGCATCTGACTTTGTAAATATCTAGGCTTGTGTGTCAGTGCGGTTCCTATTTTTGTGGCAATAGGCTAATAGTTGACTGTTTACAAACCTAGTAAGTAGTAAGTGGTCTTTACTCTGCAAGCCACACAGCACAGCAATAGGTTAGTATGTGCTGGATCTCATTTTTCAAAAGGATTGTTGGAGTATTGTCAAGTTTCCTAGTTTGCCATCTCTCTTGGCCTTTTCGTCTCTCATTTCCAGTTTAGTTTCTCAGAACACACGGTTGAAAAAAATACCTAGATAAAAATGCTTTGGCATTGTTTGAGAAATAAGCCCTATGGTATGTGCAGCGACAGCTAAATAAAGATTTAAGATTGGGTATATCATACTTCGTCTCCCTCATAACTTTACTAAGCCAACTAAGCCTAGGTCAATTTTTGAGTGCTTTAGATGCTGTCCTTCAAACTAAGAATCTGCATTACTTTCTGTCCTCCCTCTTAAGGCCTGTAAGTTTATAGCCTACATATTGTACTAAACCAATGTCTTGGTCCACAGCTTTGATATTTAGACCAGTACGACCTTTGCTCTTGTTCTTGCCGCCTTTTTGCTTGGTACAGCAGCATTTTACGGTGTCGGCAGGGGCCCATCAGGGCCTCCAGCCCAGGGGCCCCGACCCCACTAAATCCGGCCCTGATGCTGAGGCATCTTCCACTCCGATCCCTGGCCTGACTGAATGCCCTGGTGGCCATTGCCATTCACTGTTGTTGTAGTAGGGATGATTGGGATTTTGCCTTCTAAAAATTTTAGGTTTCTGGTGATATAACCTTGATGTATTTTGTAGTGTGTAGTGCTGTTTACCTAAATGTTGCTCTGTTGTTAGCTCTGTTTAGCTTGAATTATATTAACAACACTAAAAAATGCACAGATGTGACAACTGTTAGAAGCTGTTGAGAATTTTTTTCATTTTACCATTTGACAACCTGATACAAATGGGGTCACCGTCTGTACTGCAGTTAGGCTTGTTGTGTCTGAGCAGCTGGGTAAAATGTGCTCTGCTTTTGAACTCAAGGGATGGTCCAGTGGTTCATATTTGCTGTGTATTCAATATATTTCAGTAATATTTGAGTAATATTGTAAATATATTGTTTGATTCAGCAAACTTTGTTATTTACATAATGCATTGTGGGTTATATATAAATAGTATCTAAAAAGCATATGGCATTACACCGTCACGTCATACATGTAGTTAAACATGTAGTTAATGAAGTTAGAATCATATTCTGGACTCCCTTGTTCTTCTTCCAATTATTTTGATGTTTTGGAGTTACAATACATAAAATTGGTGACGAGTAAGTTTTAAATGAATTTGAGACAACTATCTACCCATTGAAGCACAGTGAGACGTTCCAGTTAAAAAATCAGTGCAGCAAGAAGTTTGTGTTAAAAAAAATAATTGCAGCACATGTTCTTCAGAAGGGAAGACACAGTCAGGTTGAAAAAGGTAGAAAACAGACAAATTCCCAGGTTCATGAACAGTGAGTACCAGGTAATCATCATCATTAAAAAAAAGCAGAAATGGCTGGCTACATTGGAAATATAGATGCACCTGATTGTATAAAGGATTACTGGATATTGTATACTGAGTGAATTGAGCAGTATTTTAAAGCAAATAAAATACCCAATGAAAACCGTGTGTCAATTTTTCTGAGTGCATTCAATTTAAAGGCATACTGTTTGCTTAGAAGTTTGACTGCTCCAGCCGAAGTGAGCTTTGCTGGTATCATGAAAGTAATGTAGGAACATTTAGAACCAAAACCATTATTGATTGCAGAGCACTTTAGGTTTCATTAGTGAAACCAAAAGGAAGTGGAGCCCATTTTAGCATACATGGCTGAACTAAAGGTGTTGTTAGAGCATTGACAATTCAGTAATGGGCTTAATGATACACCAAGAGATTGTTTAGTTTGTGAAATCTTACAACAAAGCATTCAAAAAGGGCTCCCAACTGAAGCAAAACTTACATTTAAAAGCGCAGTTGAAATAACTGTATCAATGGAAACAGCAGACAGAGCTGCAACTGAGTTGCAGTCAGGAATGAATTTGAGTGTAAACAAAATTGCAATATCTAAGCCAGGGATCCCAACCTTTTTTTTATCCAATGGAGCCTCCTCTGAAACAGAAATCTGCCTGGCTGAAAAAATTCTGTTGCCATTGTGGCACCAAAACAACGCAGATTTAAAGGTGAAACTGGCAGGAAATGCAAAGAACATGCTGGGCAGACAAAAATAACTGGGCTGCTCATAGAAGAGAAAAAAAAAATCAAGTTGCAGTTTCAAAAAGAGCACTAACCTGCATGCTGTTGATGGAAAATCTGATCATGATGAAAGTGACACAGGACTGTATAGCCTTGAGATTTACAATATAAAAACTAACAATAGACAAGCAATATGATTTACACCAGAAGTGAATGGCAAATTAATTAAAATAGATTTGGACCCTGGCATGGCTGTTTCAGTCATTCCAGAAAATGAGTTTGACCAACATTTCAAAGATACTGAACGGAAGCCTACAGATCCAACTAAGAACTTATACTGGAGAAAAGATGACTCCTGTGGGAATGACATTTGTAACAGTGAATTACAACAACCAGCAAGCCACATTGGGCTTGTATGTGGTTAAAAACAGGAGGACCAGCATTGTGGGGATGTGATTGGCTGAGACAACTACAACTTGATTGGAGATCCACCCACCATTTACATGCCACATCCTCTGCAATAGAGTCAATTGAAAGTGAATTAAGGAAAGTCCTGGATGAATCAGAATCAGGTTTAATAACACTGGTATATGTAGTGAAATTTGTTGTTATGTGGCAGCAGTACATTGCAATTCATAATAATAAAAACTAAATTATGGAAAGAAGTGTGTGCGTATATATAAAGTTAAATTAAATAAGTAGCACAAAAAGAAAAAAGAAGGGAAAAAGTAGTGAGGTTCATGGTTTCAATCCCCATTCAGAAATCTGAGAGCAGAGGAAAGGAAGTTGTTCCTGAATAATTGAGTGTATGGATTCAGGCTCTGTACCTCCTCGCTGATTGTAGCAATGAGAAGAGGAATATCCTTGGTGATGGGGGTCCTCAATGATGGATGCCATCTTTTGATGCATCACTTCTTGAAGATATCCTGGTTGTTGGGGAGACTAGTGCCCATGATGGCGCTGACGGAACTTACAACTTTCTGCAGTTTATTTTGATTCTGTGCAGTGCCCCCCTCCATACCAGACAGTGATGTAGCCAATTAGAATGCTCTCTACAGTACGTTTGTAGAAATTTGTGAATGTCTTTGTTGACATACCAGATCTTCTCAAACTCCGAATGAAATATAGCCACTGCTGTGCCTTCTTTGTAACTACATCAATATATTGGGCCCAGAGATGTTGACACCCATGAACTTGAAATTGCTCACCCTTTCCACTTCTGATCTCTTGGTGAGGAGTGGTGTGCTTTCCTTCATCTTACCCGTTCTGAAGACCACAATCAATTCTTTGGTCTTACTGACATTGTGCGAGGTTGTTGCTATGACACCACTCAGCCAGATGATCTATCTCGCTCCTGTATGCCTTCTCATCACCATGAGGCCACAGCAGTATTCAAGGATGGCATTGGAAAACTCAAATGTATCAGGGGTAAAATAGTATTAAATGAAAAAGCAGCACCTAAGTTTTGCAAAGCTTATCCAATTCCTTATACCATCTGTGATAAGGTAGACAGTGAGCTAGATTGATGGAGGTTAAATGAATTCTTTCCAAGGTTGATTGGAGCCCATGGGGAACACCAGTGTTCCCAGTCGCAAAGAAGAAGGTGTCTATCAGGATCCGTGGTGATTTTAAGGTCACCATCTACCCAGTACTGAAAGTAGATCAATACCCTCTGCCCAAAATAAAGGATATCTTTGCAATCCTTTCTGTAAACACTTCAGCAAAGTGGACTTAGCTGAGATCTGCCTACAGATGGAGATGGAAGAAGAGTGTTTCTCACCATAAATACTCACAAAGGGCTTTGTTGTTATGCAACCCTTTCACCAGGGCTCATACACCAATTTGGCTCATTAGCTAACTATGCTAATGGCCACGTGACTCAGCAGTGAAAAGGTTGCCTTTCAATGGCAATACACGTCTAAGGTATGATTTTAGTCAAACAGGAATGTCAGTATGTTCCAATTAAAGAACCTTGATTTGAGTGAATGCTGTGTAAATACAGTTATTGGTAGCTCAGAAATGACAGATCATACACCAGCATAAAACTATAAAGTATATTTACCAATTTTCAACTTAATCAAAGAGTTAACAGAGAAAAAAAGATAAAAAGGGCTTATTACAGTTAAACCGGTCTGAATGTGTACATAAATGTTGGAGCTCATTTCTACAGTAGTTTGGAGTATTACAACATGCACCCAAACATGCCAGCTTCTAGCGTCTAGATGCTCTAACTGTCCAGAATATGGATAGCTGGCGCGGAACCCTTAAGGATTCAGGACTGTCCTGCTAATCAGCAATCATGCTTGGGTGCCAAGAATTAAAGATGATTAATTGTAAGCCTAACTAGAGATATCATCTAGCATTTTTTTTTTTGCTTAGTTCTCATTCCAGCTTTATACCATGCCTCAATTCCAGCCTCGAATTCTGCTGCATTTGGGTCTAAACCATCCTTGTCAAGGTCTCTTGTCACAGGGAATAGCTTTACTCACAGTGCTGAATTCTCCTCACCGACCACAGGTAGAACTTCCCTTCTTGAAATCCTCCGCCTCATGAAGTACTCCTTGCAATAGGGTCTCCCCTTCAGATGGGATCCTCCAGGCGTCTTCCCTGGTGATCTTCTTCCCGCACCTCCTGCCAAAAGACCCCCAACCAGACTACTATCCTTCAGAAAACACTTCCCATCCAGCTCTTGAGAATGTTCCATGACATCCCACTCCTAATTGGCTGACACACATTCCTAAGTTGGACAACATGGCACCTTATCTTTAGCTGAAGCCAAAACACTCTAACCAGCAGGACACACTGCTTTCACAGAAAACAGCTAAAATAAAATACCTCAGAGTACAACAGTAGAAATGTTAATCAGGGCATTACAGTTATAATAGGCTTAAATTTTAGATTAAATTAGGTTCAACTTTATTGTCATTACGCCGAGTACAGATACAAAGCCAATGAAATGCAGTTAGCATCTAATCAGAAATGCAAACAATAGTGTTATTTACAAAATAACTGTGAATAAAAAGTCAGTGCTACAGCACACAAATATAAAAGTACTGAGACAGTACAATATGGGTGCAATACTGTTTAGTGCTGTGATGAGAGGTTCAGCAGGGTCACAGCCTCAGGGAAGAAGCTCTTCCTGTGCCTACTGGTGCGGGAGCGGAGGCTCCTGTAGCGCCTACTGGATGGGAGGAGAGTAAAAAGTCCATGGTTAGGGTGAGATGCATCCTTGATAATGCTTTTTGCCCTGCCCAGGCAGCGTTTATGGTAGATGTTCTCAATGGTGGGCAATTGGGTGCCGATAATCCACTGGGCAGTTTTCACCATATGCTGGAGTGCTTTGCTGTCCGATATGAGACAATTGCCAGAACCACACTGAGATGCAGTTGGTGAGTATGCTCTCAATGGCACAGTGGTAAAAGTCTGTCAGTATCCTGGGACAGAGGTGAGCTTTCTTGATGCTCCGCAGGAAATAAAGGCACTGTTGCGCCTTTTTGATCAGGATGGAGAAGTTCAGGGACCAGGTGAGATCCTCGGAAATGTGGACACCTAGGAATTTGAAGCTTGATACATGCTCCACTACAGCTCCGTTGATGTAGACGAGGATGTGAGTGTGGCTCCTAGCATGCCTGAAGTCCACAATGATCTCCTTGGTCTTCTGGGTGTTAAGGGCCAAGTTGTTGTCGGCACACCATGCAGCCAGATGCTGAACTGCGTCCCTGTAGGCCGTCTTGTCATCCCCTCTGATCAGGCCAACCACCGTGGTGTCGTCTGCGAACTTGATTATGGAGTTAGAACCATGTACAGGAACGCGGTCATAGGTGAAAAGGGAGTACAGAAGAGGGCTCAGCACACAGCCTTGAGGCACGCCGGTGCTCAGGGTGAGAGTGGAGGAGGAGAGGTTGTCTAACTTAACTGATTGGGGTCTGTTAGTCTGTTAAAGTAGTATCTGCATCTGTACTCTGTCAGAAAGGTATGGACCAGGTGCTGCAAGGTTGCCCAGGCACTCAGTTACCTGGATGATAACATTGTTATCGGTAAGGATGACAAGGAACATCTCTAAAATCACAAGACAGTGTTAAAAAGATTAGAAGATTATGGGCTCAGAGCACGATGAAATAAGTGTGAATTCCCTAAACCAAGCATCATTACTGCGTTCACACCATTGACACATAAGCATTACACAAGTGTGCTGAGAAAATTGAAGCAGTGGTGGATGCCCCCAGGCCAAAGGACGTGTCACAGTTGCAGTCCTTTGTAGGATTTGTCAATTATTGCAACAGGTTCCTGCCAAACCTGGCTACTGTGCTCCACCCCTTGAACTCATTACTACAGATCGAGAAGAAATGGCAATGGACAAAGCAGTGAGAGGTGGCTTTCCAAAAGTTAAAGGAAATGGTGACATCAGACACTGTACTCACATATTATGATCTACATCGTCCATGAAGCTTGCCATAACACTATTCAGGATGCCAAGTCAGCCAAAAGAAAGATGTCCAGAGCCATCAGAACCATTTCCTGCAGTCCCAGAGTCAACTCCTACAGCCTCAGAGGAGGCCCCAGAACCTAAGATTGTTTCATAGCCACAAGTATCTCTTGCCAAGCAGACTGATCCCCGCTTGTCAGGAAAGACATCATCCCATAATAGTAAGAAAGCCTCCACAGCAACTAAATCTTTAGACCTGAATGTGAACAACTTAAAATGTACGAGCTGTGGATGTCTATATATTAATATTGCAAATATATTATTCAATTAAGCATTCTTTGCTGTTTACCTAAAGCATTGTAGGTTACCTATAAATATATGTAAATTGCATATGTTATCACACCGCTGTGTCATATGTGCACGAATCGCTTAAAGTAAAAATGAAGTTAGACTCGCATTCCAGACTCCCTTGTTTTTCTTCCAAATGGTTTTATATTTTTGAATTACAAAATACAATAATATCTGTCCTCTCCCTTGGCAGTTTCTAATGACTGAGGATGATATGCTTCCCTCTAGTTCAGAAGAGCGGATGTTGCCTGTGTCAGAGTTCTATTAATAAGCAGGGTTGTTGCACATTAGTTACTACAGGGACCTTATCCAACGGCAGAATGTTCAAGATGATTGAAGACATTGCAGTCTTAGAATGAACGGGTATGGATGCGCGCAAACACGCACACAGACACACACTCACACACACTCTCTCTCACACACACGCATATACGCACACACTCGCACACACACACATAAACACAAGCACACTAACACACACACGCACACACGCACGGTGACCACATAACCTTACACAAAGAAAAAACACATACATATGCACACACACACACACACACACACACACACACTCACATACATATACACACACACACACACACATGCACGCTCGGTGACCACATACCCTTACACACAGAAAAACACACACACATTCACACACACAAACATCCTCACACACACTCCCACACACACCACTCACAGACACACACACACACACACTCACACACACACACACAGACTCACACACACACACACACACACACACACACCACTCACAGACACACACACACACACACACACACACACACTCACACACCCCTCAAACAGACCCTACCATCTTCTCGTAACTGACCGCTGTTGTGTATTCTTTACTTGAATCCACTCACTCTTCATTTACAAGTTACCCTCTATGATCTTTCTCCCTTTTCCATCTCCATCCCCATCTCCCTAACCTCTAGCCCCACTCACCCACCTCAGCTTCCCTCCTGCAGAGTCTCTTGTGTTTACACATTGTTGAAAGATTGGGAGAATTGAGAGCTGTGTGGATCTATCACAGAGAAAGAGTTGAGGCCTGGGGTAGATCACACAGCGATGATTTGTGGTAGATCACGCATTGAGGAGCTCAGAGTCATACTCCTACTCCTGTTTATCTTTGTGCTCTTTTCAAAATTCTACTTTTTTCCAACAGGGTGTGCTTGGATTCTGTACAATTATCTAAGAAAGATGACAGAAAAATGACCCCCCCGGGTGGGACCACAATAGTCATGCCTAATGTGTTCTCCTTCAGCACTCTGAGATGCTTTGGCAGCTTTATAGGGTTCCTAGACGTGCTTGTATTTATAATGAGAAGAAATTGATTGAACTTTAATTAGATATAATCTTGTGTGCTTTCCTTTCTCCTTTTTACAATGTACCTTTTTCTGGAATTTTGCTGAATAAAATGCTTCATTTCAAGTTTCTAAGAAATTAGGTTTGGCAATCTAATAAAACAAAGAGAATGAAGCCTTACTTCATTACCCTAGGCAGCTTTGCTGGATTTCCCATGTGCATTTGTATTTATTTGAAGATTACAAAAAGTGTTGCAATGGAAATGGATGTGTAAGCTTTTCACTTATGATTTCCTACGACATGGCTGACTGATGATTTGCAGCACAATGCTTTATGCCCCGGAGTGGACAAAACTGAATGAAGCACCAACATAGAATCAAATAGAAACTACTTTGAAGCATTATTGAAAATCTCACCAGATATTGACCCTTTACCTCTTGGTGGATGACTGAATTCCACTAATGTTTTCTTGAGGAAAATAAATGATTCAACCATTTTACAGAATAATTTTTGCATTTGAAATTCTTTGAAAGGTACAAATAAGTGCTAAGAACAAATCTAAAGACGTGCATTGATGAAAGAGGATGGAGAACAGTCAGAAAGGACCAATCATAACATTGCAGTTTATGATTTTCGATGGCGCTGAATGAGAGTCCTGAGAAAAAAGGAGGCAAGGCATGGCCAGTAATAAACAACATGAGTGAGAGGTCAGTGTAGTTCACAGACTGGCTTTACATCACACAGTACAACTCACAGATCAATAGCTCAGAAGTACGGGAATTTATAATGGAGTAATGGAAATGACAGAGCAATTAAACAAACACTCTGTTCTGTTCTTCACAAAAGAGGGCCCAAATAACTACCTAGGAATACATGGGGGCTAAAAGTTTCATGAAAAGGAGCAATTAAAAGAAATGAATGGTACTGACAGTCAAGAAGTCTTCAGGGTTTGGTAATCTGATTCCATGAGTACTAAGAAAGATAACCAAGGAATTAATGGCTGCTTTGGTTGTTATCTTGGAGTATGAAATAGTCCTTCAGATTTGAGGGTAGCAAATGTTTTCCCATGTAACGTTCCGTTATATTGGCTCGTGTATGTCTAGGGGAAATCCCGCCCAGCACCTGCTTCAACACTTCCCTCAGGGTCAGTCATCGCCCGAATCAATCACAAACATCAATCATCAGCCAGCACACCCAGTAAATTTTAACAAATACACTTTATGGATATTACTAATTCTATGACATTAATATGCATTTGATACAGAGAGGAAAGTAATGGAAAAAAAAGGCGCCAACACTTATCAAAGTCCAAGTTCTTCGCGCGCTACCGTTGGAGCTCAATTCGACGTCAGACGACCACCCGAATTCCGTCGACTCACGGCTCAGGACCACCCTGAGTGATCGACTGGAGCCTCTCTGCACGTCCGCCGTCCTCCTCGTCTCTGCTCCCGACTCCCCGCCAAAACTCAGTCCACAGTCATATCATACAGCATGGCATCCGAAAACAAAACGATACATAACCACCCATTGGCTAATAGAATCCTGTTATCTCATTTTAAAGTAAAACAAACTGTTAGCGCAAACTCTCTGCAGCGTTAAAACACAACAAAGCCACATTCCCCAGATTAATATAACAAAGTCGCCATTTTAAATGTAACAAAAGAAAGACCCCGTACACCCATATTTGAAAACAGAAAGAATAAACAAAGAATGAAAGACCACATAGCTTTTGTTAATAGTAGGAAAATGCTAGAGCAGTCAGAAAATTATAGAGTCTATTATGAAGGATGTGACTTATGAAATATCAATGTTATTATACAAAATCAACATAGATTAATAAAAGAGGAATTACATTTGACAAACCTACTGCAATTTATAGACATAGAATGAATGCAGGAAAAGTAATAAACTTTAATTTTCCGGAGCGTTTTGATGAAGTCCATCTACAAGTTTGTAACTCCATTTACAAGTTTGCAGATGATACTACTGTAGTGGGCTGCATCTGAAATAGTGATTGATAATAATTTTAATTCCAGTTCCAAGTTCAGTATATGAGATTAGTGTGCACAATTAGAATACAGGAAATTGGAAGTAATAGACTATTATTGACTGAAAATTGGTCGACAGACAGGAAGCAGGGCAAGACTAAATGGATGTCAGGCAGGTCCTGGTGAGGTATGATAGGACCAGTGTTTAGACTTCAACCATTCATAATGTTTATAAAAGATGCAGATAAAGGACCTGAATGTAATCATTTCTAAGTTGGATGGTAACACAAACTAGGTAAGATTGGGAGTCATGAGAAGGATGCAAAGAGATTTCAGCATGAATTAGTCAAAGCTGAATGAGGCAAATACACGGCAGATGTAATATGATGTGGATAGATGTGAAGATAACTACTTTGATAGGGAAAATCGAAAGGCAGCAAATTATGTGTGCATGGTGATGGATTGGAAAATGTTGATATATGAAGGTTTATGGGTGCTCATGTACACCAGTCACTTAAAACAAGCATGCAGGTTTCACAAGCTGGCTTTCTTTGCAAGAGGTTTTTGAGTACTGGAACAAGGACATCTTACTACAATTTTATAGTGTGTTGGTGCAGCCACTTCTGGGGAAATGTGTGCAAATTTGGTCAAATTGAATTTACTGTACATGTCCACAAGAAAATGAATGCAGTTGTATATGGTGACATATATGTTCTATAATAATAAATTTACTTTGAACCGATCTCTGGGATAGTGAGGTTGTTGTGTGAGGAGAAAATGGATCAACTAGTATTCACTATAGTTTAGAAAAATGAGGGGACATCTCCTTGAATTGCAAATTGATTTATTATTGCCACAAGTACCAAGGTGCAAGAAAAACTTTATTTTGTATACCACTCATACAGATCATTTCACTACAAAATGTTGCAGAACTACAGAGAATAAAATGTTACAGAATTACAGAGAAAGTGCAGTACAGGCAAACAATAAGGTACAAGCCAAAATGAGGTTGATTGTAAGTTTAAAGCTCTTATCCTACTATGGGAATTAAACGTACAAAATCCTCCTGTGATTTTCCATGGCTTGGGAGACACCATCAGTGTACAGGGTAAAGTATGAGGAGAAATTTCTTCACTCACAAGGGAGGAAGTTGTAGAATTCTTTACCACAGAAGGCTGATGATGCTATTATTAAATATATTTTTTCAATAGGTTCATTTAAGGTCAGAGAGATGTATACAATATACATCCTGAAATTCTTTTACTTTGCAAACATACACAAAAACAGAGGAGTGCCTCAATGAATGAATGACAGTTAAATGTTAGAACCCCAAAGCCCACTTCAGCTCCCCCTCCCATGCATAAGCAGCAGCAAAGCAATGATCCCCCTCCTCCACCAGCAAAAAAAAGCATCCACACCCCCCACCAAGCACTCAATTGTGCAGCGAAGCATCAATAAAGACACGGACTTGCAGTACCCCAAAGACTATTCGTTCACTCGGTAATTCAACATACCACAGGCTCTCTCTCTCCACAATAAGGGAAAAAAGAGGTGTCCCTGTTTCACACCGAGAGGGGAGACATATCAAAACAACCCGCCGATATATGGTGTTGAAAGTCTGTTGTGTTGCCTTCTCCCAGTTCCGTGCCCAAAGAATTCAGGCCTCTGGGCACACAGCCAGCAGCCAGCTCGCTGCTTATTATCTTCCGTTTCACCTGACACATCAGGCGGCGGCACTGGCCTTGAATCTGCCTGCCTCCAGAGCCATGAAAATACGGCACACAAGTCTTCCAGGCCACATCCTTGGCATATTGAAAAGTGGCTGGTCATGAGGCCCTGAGAGCGGGTCCCATTTCCACAAAGAACCAAAGTCAGTGTGTACCCACAGTCATCATGTAGTTTGGGTAAAGACTATAGTATTCAAATAGAGAATCAATCATGATTATATTAAATGGTAGAGCATGCTCAAAGGACCATGGAGGCTACTCCAGTTCCTGTTTATCTATATTTCTATCATATTGGTGACTCAGTCAATGATTCACGGCAATGGGAAATTTCAGGTGCAAAACCGAAGCTATAAATTAGAAGGTATTGAATCATTGTGGATAGAACTAAGGAACTGCAAGGGTAAAAAGACCCTGATGGGAGTTATATGCAGACTCCCAAACAGTAGGAAGGATGTTGTCTGCAAATTACAACAGGAGATAGAAAATACATACCAAAAGGTATGTATTAAATACAGCCAATGAACTGGCCTCAACTGTTTCCTGTGGCAGAGAATTCCACAGATTCACCACTCTCTGTGTGAAGAAGTTTTTCCTCATCTCGGTCCTAAAAGGCTTCCCCTCTATCCTCAGACTGTGGCCCCTCGTTCTAGACTTCCCCAACATTGGGAACAATCTTCCTGCATCTAGCCTGTCCAATCCCTTTAGGATCTTATACGTTTCAATCAGATCCCCCCTCAATCTTCTAAATTCCAATGAGTACAAGCCCAGTTCATCCAGTCTTTCTTCATATGAAAGTCCTGCCATCCCAGGAATCAATCTGGTGAACCTTCTTTGTACTCCCTCTATGGCAAGGATGTCTTTCCTCAGATTAGGGGACCAAAACTGCACACAATACTCCAGGTGTGGTCTCACCAAGGACTTGTACAACTGCAGTAGTACCTCCCTGCTCCTGTCCTCGAATCCTCTCGCTATAAATGCCAGCATACCATTCGCCTTTTTCACCGCCTGCTGTACCTGCATGCCCACTTTCAATGACTGGTGTATAATGACACCCAGGTCTCGTTGCACCTCCCCTTTTCCTAATCGGCCACCATTCAGATAATAATCTGTTTTCCTATTTTTGCCACCAAAGTGGATAACTTCACATTTATCCACATTAAATTGCATCTGCCATGAATTTGCCCACTCACCCAACCTATGCAAGTCACCCTGCATCCTCTTAGCATCCTCCTCACAGCTAACACTGCCGCCCAGCTTTGTGTCATCCGCAAACTTGGAGATGCTGCATTTAATTCCCTCATCCCTCATCACTGAAGATGTGTCCAGAAGCATGAGTAGATCTATGTACACAGTAGTATGATCAAATTCACCCTGAAATTTGTGAAGGAGAAGCTAAAATCAGATTATCAGTATTACAATGGAGTAAAGAGAATTACAGAGGCATGAGAGAGGAGATGGCCAGAATTGATTGGAAAAGAACACTGGCAGGGATGACAGCAGAACAGCAATGGCTGGGATTTCTGGAAGCAATTTGGAAGGGACAGGATATATAAATCCTAAAGAGGAAGAAGTATAATAAAGGCAAGATGACACAATGTACCTAACAAGAAAAGTCAAAACATAAAAGCAAAAGTAGAGCAAAATAGTGGGAAGTTAGAGGACTGGGAAGCACTTAGATACTAACAGAAGGCAACAGAAGAAGTCACTGTGGAAGACACTAGCAATATAGTGGAAGTTCCAGGTGTCAGGAGTCATGGAATGCGTGAAATTACCATTAATAGGGAGAAGCTTCTCAGGAAACTGAAGGGTCTGAAGGTAGATAAGTCACCTGGACCAGATAGACTATATCCCAGGGTTCTGAAAGAGGTGGCTGAAGAGATTGTGGAGGCATAGTAATGATCTTTCTAGAACCACTAGATTCTGGAATGGTTCCAGAAGACTGAAAAATTGCAAGTGTCATTTCACTCTTCAAGAAGGGAGAGAGGCAGAAGAAAGGAAATTATAGGCCAGTTAGTCTGACCTCAGTGGTTGAGAAGATGGTGGAGTCAATTTTTAAGGATATGGTTTTGGGGTACTTGGAGGCACATGATAAAATAGACCGTAGTCAGCACGGTTTCCTCAAGGCAAAATTTTGCCTGACAAATCTGTTGGAATTCTTTGAAGAAATAACAAGCAGGATAGACAAAGGAGAATCAGTTGATGTTGTGTACTTGGATTTTCAGAAGGCCTTTGACGAGGTGCCACACATGAGGCTGCTTAACAAGCTACAGGCCCATGGCATTACAGGAAAGATTATAGATTCTGGATAAAGCAGTGATTGACTGGCAGGAGGCAAAGAGTGGGAATAAAGGGAGCCTTTTTTGGTTGGCTGCCAGTGACTGGAGGTGTGCTACAGGGGTCTGTGTTGGGACTAATACTTTTTATGTTCTATGTAAAGGATTTGGATGATGGAGTTGATGGCTTTGTTGAAAAGTTTGCAGATGATACGAAGCTAGGTGATGGGGTAGGTAGTTTTGAGGAAGCTGTGAGGCTATAGAAAGACAGATTAGAAGAATGGACAAAGAACTGGCAGATGGAACGTAGTGTCAGCAAGTGTATGGTCATGCACTTTTGTAGAAGTAATGAAAAAGTTGACTGTTTTCTAAATAGAGAGAAAATACAAAAAATCTGAAATGCAAAGGGAGTTGGAAGTCCTTGTGTAGGATTCACCAAAGGTTAATTTGCAGGTTGAGTTGGTGGTGAGGAAAGAAAATGTGATGTTAGCATTCATTTCAAGAGGACTAGAATATGAAAACAAGGATGTAGTGTTGATACTTTGTAAAGCACTGGTAAGGCCTCACTTGGAGTATTGAGAGCAGGTTTGGGCCCTTATCTTAGAAAGGATGTGCTGAAATTGGAGAGGGCTCAAAGGAGGTTTCATGAAAATGATTCCAGGTTTTGAACAGCTTGTCATATGAAGAACGTTTTTTGGCTCTGGGCCTGTATTCACTGGAATTCAGAAGAATGAAGGGTGACCTCATTGAAGCTTATCAAATGGTGGAAGTCCTTCATAGAGTGGATGTGCTGAGGATGCTTCCTATGGTGGGGGGGGGGTCGAAGACCAGAGGACACAACCTCAGAATAGAGGGGTGTCCTTTTAGAATGGAGATAAGGAGGAACTTAAAGTGAGTGGTGAATCTGTGGAATTTTTTTTGCCACAGTCAGCTGTGGAGGCCAAGTCTATATGTATATTTAAGGCAGAGGTTTATAGATTCTTAATTTGTCAGGGCATGAAGGGATACATGGGGAAGGCAAAAGATTAGGGCTGAGAGAAAAAATGGATCAGCCATGATGAAATAGCAGAGCAGACACGACAGGCCAAATGGCCTAATTCTGCTCCTACATTTTCCGTTCTTCAATGTAAATTAAGCAGAAAAGAATATTGACAAAGTACAATGGACACTGGATTCAAAGTCATCCTTTTATTTCCAGCATGATAGTTAAAAGATCTCCGTATCTATTAACTGTGCATTATTGGTGGTCCTTGTTAGAATTAGTCTTTTGTTTTGCCAAATGGGCAACAGAAGATTTCAGTGGATGAATTTTGGAAGCACTTTAAACAATTAAGAAAATTGATTTATAGTATATTTTGTTCCCTAGTCAACCCAATTTAAATAACTTACAGTACATGAAAATTTCCAGGGTGGTCCTACACTGCAGTCACATCAAAATTATCGGGCCAAGTCAGGCCTTTCAGTTAATTTGTCTTTATCTTTGTTTTCCTAATAATTCATTGATCTCCTTTGTTTTGTTGATTTTACTTATATCCTATTAGCTATGACTTTACACTGTTTTCTTTCTCATATTTTCCATGTTCCCTCTACTCGTCTACCTATTATATTGCTTGGAAGTTCCTCCAAAACTACTAGCACAGAAGATGATGCATAGCAGTGGCTGCAATTCTTTCTCAAAGTTAAGCTCCACTGATTTCTACAGCCCAACTAGTTCAGACATGGTGAACATTCTCAGTGAAAAGCTTTTTTTCACTTGATGTGTACGTAGTCAAAGGAAAGAAATAACTGATCTCATGTAAAATCTTCAAGAACTCTAGTTTCTTCCAGGGCTTTGGTGTATTGGCTTTCTTATGTGCATGGCACGTAAGAATTTTGCCATTGTAATGTTCTGCTACAGAAGGCATTTCTGAAACTGCAGTTCTCAACTAGAGCTTGACGTTACCTGACACCAAGATGAGTGGTGGATCTTTTATTTTGCCAAATCTTAGATTTTGTGGAGATTTGATCTGAGTGCTTGAGATAAGGAAAGGTTTGGGTTCAGTCATAAGATTGACTTTGTGTCACAGATTCAGTTAGAGAAGAGCCTTACAATAATATGGTACCACAACGTAAAACTGGGAGGTTTTTCCTTTGACAGAATTGTGAGTCTCTAGAATGTACAAGAGGTGATTGATAAGTTCGTGGCCTAAGGCAGAAGGAGTCAATTTTAGAAAACCTAGCACATTTATTTTTCAACATAGTCCCCTCCTACATGTAACACACACACAAAATGCTGGTGGAATGCAGCAGGCCAGGCAGCATGTATAGGAAGAAGTATGGTCGAGCTTTCGAGTCGAGACCCTTCGTCAGGACGTTTGGAAAAAAGAGATAGTAAGAGATTTGAAAGTGAGAGGGGGAGGGATGAAGCCAAAGCTGGGAGGTTGATTGGCAAAAGGGATACAAGGCTGGAGAAGGAGGAGTATCATGGGACAGAAGGCCTTGGAAGAAAGAAAGGGGGAGGGGAACACCAGAGGAAGATGGAGAACAAGCAAGGAGTAATTGTGAGAGGGAAAGAGAGAATAAATAAACAAACAAACACATATATAAATAATAAATTAGGGATGGGGTAAGAAGGGGAGAAGAGGCATTAATGGATGTTAGAGAAATCAATGTTCATGCCATCAGGTTGGAGGCTACCCAGATGGAATATAAGCTCTACAAAGAAGGGATCCGTATGCTCTACGATCGCTGGACTAAGTGTGTAAATGTAGGAAAAGTAAATGTACTAGGTTTTCTAAAGTTGATTCCTTCTACCTTAGGCTACAAACTTATCAATCACCCCTCATATTATTGTCACCTGCAGGCAAGTTTTTGATGGTTTTAAGTGGATGGCTCCTTGGCAGCTACAGCCCAGTCAATGAGGTTACCGAGATTGAGTGACTGCTGTCTTTAAATAATTGTTCACTGTTTAAAGCTTCAACTAAGTTGGGCTATAATTTTATTTCTTTTTTTAAGCGACCGCAATGCTATGTGACTGGGTGGATAGTGAAACCCAGAAGTTACAACAAGGGACAATGAGAGGGACCCCATTGTCTGGATGGTCTCATTCCTTTGTTTTTTGGATCTTTAAAAAAACATACAAGTTCTGATTGTACTCAGCAGTCAGGTTGACTTTGTGAAGTTTACACTTCAAGTCAATGGTCATGAGTTATGCTGTCTGATCTGCTGAGTATTCCCAGCATTTTCTGATATTAACAGGTTCAGGTCACTTCAGTTGACTTATCTTTGTTAAAACAAACAATGCCGCTCATTATGACAAACAGCCGGATTCCATCCATTTTCAGTACGTCAACTGGCTTTATGTCAGACAAAAATGAGACTTTAGCCTCTTCTAAATGGTGTGACAAGTTTCCAGTATCAATTAAATCTTGCAGAACACCTTAGTTTATTGCAGCCACTGATTTATATACCATTTTGTCAGATGGTATCAGCAATGATGCTTAACTTCTGTTTCATCAAAATTGACTGGAAAAGGTATTGCAAATGCTGAATGCTGAATGCTGAATGTGTTAATACTGAATTTTCCAAACTGGTACTGAAGAATTCTTATATAAACAGTAAGCACTTTTTCTGGAACCTTGCAATGCAGCAATATCCCCAAGTGTTATAAATTGGCATACAAAACTTAGGATGGTGCTATTATGTGTTTACAACAGTCCTGGTATCTCCGGCAGACAATTTATAAATGTAAACACCAGAATCCTACTGGAATTAATTCCATTCACAAGCTGATAAAATCAATTCCTAAACCCATCAAAGCTTCTTTGTAGTATTCAAAGTTGTCCATCAAATATTCTTGTCTTTGGTACTTCATGGTCTTGTCGCAGATGAGCAGGATGGAGATAGTGCAACCAAAAAAGAAGGTTGTGCCAATAAAATTATTCAATCAAAATGTTCTTCTTGGACTGTAAAGCAAGGAGAGTTCAGGAAACTTTTAGTAACTCACAGGAAACTCTACCAAAGGTTTCTGACCTTTTTTATACCATGGACCTCTACCATTAACTGAGGGGATTTTGGACCCCAGGTTGGGAAGCCCTGCTGCAGACAGAATCATTATCTTTGTCCAAACAGAATTGTTATATACTGAGTGATTCCCAGGACGAATCATGCCCAGTATTCCCTAGAGTTAAGAGTGAACGATATTTAAAATTAAAGGGCAGCTAGTAAGGGAACCACAGACAAGTTTGATCTATTATAAGAGTCAGAGGGAGATATAAATTAGTCAGTTCCAGAGTTTACAGTTAAAAGCGTTAGGCATGACAATTTATTATATATCAGGCTGTACTTTTACATCATATCTTTGGTAATTATAATTAATATCTTATGTCATTCATTGTAGTATTCCTATTCATATTTACCTCAGACATTTTCTCTGTTTTAATAATCTTTTAAAGAACTGCTGCTTTGTGAGATTTGGCCAGCTGGACAGATTCAGGCTGAAATCAGAAGAGATGCACAAGAGAAAACTACAAACTGGGAGTGGAGTCGGACAGCAGACAGGAAGCAAATTGCAGCTAGGAGTAAGTATAATGGATGCTTCTTAATGGCTTCTATTTCTTTACAATTGTCTTTTGGTGGAGGAGTTCACGGGACTTGGACCCTCACTGTAACACAACTTCTATAAAGAAACCAACATCACTGGGGGAAACACCTGAGAGAATTTCAAGTCTGCAGGCAGAAATGAGTGGACTGTGATGCTTCGAAACAAATACAGGTTTCCCCCGCCATCCGAAGGTAGAGCGTTCCTATGAAACGGTTCGTAAGCCGAAATGTCGTAAAGCAAAGAAGCAATTACTATTTATTTATATGGGAAAAATTTGTGAGCATTCGCAGACCCAAAAATAACCTACCAAATCATGCCAAAAAACACATAAAACCTAAAGTAACAGTAACATATAGTAAAAGCAGGAATGATATGATAAATACACAGCCTATATAAAGTAGAAATACTTCTCTACAACGATTGCCTGCACAGATCTCCGTAGTGAAAACCTCACGCAAGTGTACTCAGCAGAAAATCTCACGCAAGCGCTGTTGGCATAAACGCACTCTCCAGTAACCTTTAAACTATGAAGCTGCCAAATTTACCACTGTGTACATACATCTATTGATGCTTCTGGACACATCTTCAGTGATGTTCCTGGAATCATCAGGTGTTTTGGGTCTTTCAACATCATACAACCTCCTCCAGGTGACCCAGCCGGGGCTGATCAGACCCCAGCTTGTGTCCAGATGGCTAGCTACTTATGACTCCATGGCTCCCCTCTTTTGAGCCACAGCCATCTTGAGGCCCTCTCTGCCACATCGGTGGTACTGCGGATGGCTCTCCTCTTCCTCTCTCCCTCGATGCCCAAAAGGCTGAAGGCTCTAACTAAAGAATGGGCTACAAATCCCCTATAACCAACCTCCACTGGGAGACACCTCGCTTTCCATCCAGCCTGCTGACAGTTGCTGACCAGTCCTGCGTACTTGGAGAGCTTCCTTTCAAAGGTCTCCTCCAAGCTATCTTCCCATGGGACTGTCAGCTCCAGCAGCACCACTTGCTTAGTAGACTCAGACACAAGGACAATGTGTGGTCGCAGGGTGGTGACTGCGATATGGTTGGGGAACTTCAGCTGCCATTCGAGGTCCACCAACAGCTGCCAGTCCCTTGCAGAGGTCAGAATGTCTGCAGATGTTCTTTTGGCAGGTATTGGCTACTCCCCAGCTCTGACAAAGGCAATGGTCTGCTTGGAGGGTCGGGACCGCTTCGCCCACTCAACTCCTGCGCTGACGGCTTCAGCGATGGTCTTCAGGACCTGATCGTGCCTCCACCTGTACCGTCCCTCACCAAGTGCCCTTGCACAGCCGCTGAGGATGTGCTCCAGGGTTCCTCGCTTGGAGCACAGTGGGCACGCAGATGACTCTGCCTTGCCCACGTGTGCAGATTTGATGGGCTTGGAAGCACATTGTACACTGCCTGGATGAGAAATTGGATGCGGTGTGGTTCAGCTTTCCAAAGATCAGCCCAGGTCACTTTCCCCTCAACCGCATTCTCCCATCTTGTCCAAGCTCCCTGTGGCTTCATTCCCACCGCCTTGCAGGCTCTCATCTCCTCCACTACTGCTCATCTCCTCCTGAACTAGACGACGCCTTTCCTTCCCTCTGGTGTCCATTTGGGGAGTTGGAAAGGATCCTACCCCAGCTCGGCCTCATGTGACCACTCCCACCAGCCTCCTGTGACGCAGCCTCGCCTCTGACTCCTGAACAGCTTCCTCTGCCCTCCACTTCCTGCCAGTACTTACTTGGATCCCTGCTCTAGCCACCTTCGGGTCACTTGAGTCCCTATACTGTAGCACTTCTCTGGCTCTTGTTACCTTGAATTCTTCCTCCAAGGATTTGAAGGGCAGTTGCAGTTTGTTGTGGTGTCCATAGAGTGCGATGCTGCTCAGGCTCTTTGGCAGCGCCAGCCATCTCCTGAGGTGGTTGCTAACCCTCCCCTCTAAGGTTTCGACTGTCGAGATCGGAACTGCATAGACGAGGAGGGGCCACAGGATTCTGGGAAGAATGCCATGCTGATACACCCAGGCTTTAAACTTCCCAGGTAGGCCAGACTTGTCCACAGATTTCAGCCAGCCATCCAACTCGGTGCAGGTTGCCTGAATGGATGTTGTGTCCCTTAAAGAGCTGTGAGGTCATCCATGAGTGCCCTGATAGGTGGTTGCCGTTGAGCGGAATTCATTCTGGCCCTCTGCACTCTGGTTCAGCAGACTTAGTGAGCATGTTCATGGCTAGGGAGAACAGTGTCACTGAGATAGTGCACCCTGTGATGATGCCGACCTCCACCTTGTGCCAGGTTGATGTAATTGCTCCTGAAGAGACCCTCATCCTGAAGTTGCTGCAATAATCAGCGATAAAGTCTCCAAATAACACGTAAAAATACACAGCCTATATAAAGTAGAAATAATGTATGTACAGTGTAGTATCACTTACCGGAATTGGGAAAACAGGGCCGAGCACACTGATGATGGTGTGTTAGACTGAGTCGTCGCAGGCTGGGTGGTGCAGTGGCCCCCACCCTCTGGGCCGCCAACCCGATACATTGCCGCGAAGAACGCAGTGGTAGCTGGGAGGCACACAGCACATCGTTAAGAAAAAAACCAAAATAAACATGTTAATTAATTAGGTGCTGCCCGGCATGTAAATGTCGGCGCAGGTCAGAGGCGATTGCCAATTGCATCGCCTCTGATCTGGGCCGACAATTACGTGCTAGGCGGCACTTAATTAATTAGCATGTTTATTTCGGCTTTTTTTTTAAAGATGTGCTGTGTGCCTCCCAGCTACCACTGCGTTCTTCACAAATCAGTGCAGTATCTGTCCGGGGCCCGGGTGTTGGGGTGGTGGGATATGGGGGTGTCATCTCATCGTCGATCAGGGCAGGCAGCTCATCTTCTCCTATGACTGCCAGCCTCGATGTCGAAGGTCAAGGTTCGTCGTCTGCTGTGGCTGATGTGGAAGGCATGCTTGACTGCTGAGCCTCGCACATTTTTCTATCATCCAGTTCTTTGTAAGGACTCAAAACATCCTGAAAATATCCCCTAAACCTACGTACCCTTTCAAAATTAAAGTCGTACTTTATCATTGCAGCGAAAAGCTCACGCAGTCACTTTCGGTCCGTTCGCTACTGCATTCGGTTTCGATTGTTATCCTTTCCTCTTCCAATTGCATCAGCTCTTCATCTATTAGTTCTTGGTCATGGGATGCCAAAACCTCTTCAACGTCATCTTCGTCAACTTCCACAAGCCAAACTCACTTTGTCCTTGCTTCATTCACCACGATCGAAACGCTTAATTATGTCTAGTTTTACGCTAAGTATAACACCCTTACTCTTTCAGGCTTTTCTGACACCTTAGAACTCATCTTGCAAAGGGCTGCTCAATGCAACGTGTTAAAGCAACGCCGTTCCGAATCCGGGGGAGAGCGGCTGCTCGGGGTGCGCACTATCTTTTATCGTGCGCTGATTTTTTATTGCGTGCTGCCTTTCTTCGTAACAGTGAAAACACCTTCTGAAAACGAAAACAGGGTACTAATGTAGGTCTTTCGTAACAGTGAGGTTTTGTAAAGCGAACGTTCGAAAAGCGGGGGACACCTGTATCTTCAATTTCCAAGATAACTGACATTCGGCAGCCATTTTAGAACTGTCTGAAGTGGCCTTAAACTTAAGCCCTTAAGGATGGGCCCACGTCAGGCAGGTACTGGAGGAGCTGAGCACAATGATCAGTCATGAAACAATGCACCCTGATGCTTTCCCTATCATTTTGGGGGATTTCAACCAGACCGGTTATGCAAAAAGTATTTGAACAGCTACCACCAACATATCACATGTGGAATTAGAGGTGCCAACACACTTTATCACTGATATACCACCATCAAGAACGCTTACCCACAGCCTCACTCTGGAAAGTCCAAACAATTGGCTGTACTTCTACTCCCATCATATAGGCAGAAAATAGAGACTGCAGCACTAGTGGGGAGGACCAAGAAGGTACACTCAAGGGAGGCAAAGGAGCAATTAGAGGACTGCTTTGAGTTGGTGGATTCAGGGATTCTTCTTCAAATCTGAATGAATACACAGCAGCTGCCACCGACTTTGTCAAGACCTGTGTGGATGAGTGGGTGCCTTAAAGAACATACCAACATACCCAGACCAAAACTCATGGATGAACCAGGAGATTCATACCCTGCTGAGGGTTAGATCTGTGACATTCAAGACCGGAGATCCAGAACTATACAAGAAGTTCGGGTATGACATACCAAAGGCTATTTCAAGAGTGAGAAAACAATTCTGATTGAAGTTAGAGATGGAATTGGATGCACATCAGCTCTGGCAGGGTTTGCAGGCCATTATTTCCTATAAGGTGAAATTGAGCATCTCGAATGGCTGTGATGCTTTTGTGCACGCTTTGAAAGAGAGAGTAAAACTACACTTGTGCAAATCCCTGCAGCATCTGGTGACCCTGTGAACTCTGTCTCAGAGGCTGACATCAGAACATCATTCGAGCGGGTGAACCCTTGCAAGGCACCAGGCCTTGAGGGTACACCTGGTAGAGCACTGAAAACCTGTCCTAGCCAACTGGCTGGAGTGTTCAAGGACATCTTTAGTCTCTCACTGCTGCAATTGGAGGTTCCCATCTGCTTCAAAAGGGTTTTAATCATACCAGTGCCCAAGAAGAGCAGGGTGAGCTGCCTCAATGACTATCACCCAGTGACACTCACATCTACTGTGAATGAATGCTTTGAGAAGTCAATCATGGCTGGAATCAACTCCTGCCTAAACAATGACCTGGACTGGTATAATTTGTCTCTTACCACAATAGGTCTATTGTGGATGCAATCTCACTGGCTCTCCACTCAGCCTTCGATCACCTAAACAATAGCAATAACTACATCAAGCTGCTGATTGATTTGTTGATTACAGCTCAGCGTTCAACACAATCGTATCATCAGAACTAATCAGCAAGGTCCAAAACATGGGCCTCTGTACCTCCTTCTGCAACTGGATCCTTGACTTCGTCTTCAGGAAACCTCGGTCAGTGCGGATTGGAAATAACATCTCCTCCTCGCTGACAGCCAGCACTGATGCACCTCAATAATGCATGCTTAACCCACTGCTCTACTCTCTCTACACCCACGACTGTGTGGCTAGGCACAGCTCAGCCACCATCCATAAATTTGCCAATAACACTACTATTGTTGGTAGAGTTTCAGATGGTAATAAGGAGGTGTACAGGAGTGAGATAGATCAGCTGGTTGAGTGGTGAAATAACAACAACCTTGCATTCAACTTCAGTAAGAACAAGAGATCAATTGTGGACTTCTGGATGGGGAAGTCGAGGGAACGCAAGTGGTTCCTCATCGATGGATTAGCAGAGGAAAAGGTGAGCGGTTTCAAATTCCTGGGTGTCAACATCTCTGAAGATCTAACCTGGATCCAGCATATTGATGTGATTACAAAAAAGGCATGACAGCAGCTATATTTCATTAGGATTTTGAGGAGACTTGATATAACACCAAAGAGTCTCGTAAATTTCCACAGATGTACTGAGGAGAGCATTCTAATTGGTTATATCACCATGGTATGGAGGGATCACTGCACAGGATCGGCAAAAAACTGCGGAAAGTTGTGAACTCAGCCAACTCCATCATAGGCACTAGCTCTTCAGCATATCTTCAAATGGCGATGCCTCAGAATGGTAGCATTGATCATTAAGGTTCCCTGTCATCCAGGACATTATCTTCTCATTGCTACCATCAAAGTGGAGGTACAGGAGCCTGAAGGCATGCACTCAATGTTTTACGAATGGCTTCTTCTCCGCCATCAGATTTCTAAATGAATAACGAACCCATGCACACTACCCCAATATTTTTTTCACTCTCTTTTCACACTAATTACTTAATTTTTAAAATATGTGGTTATTTCTTATTGTAATTTATAGATTTTGATTATTGTGTATTGTATTGTACCGCTGTCACAAAACAACAAATTTCACAACATATTCTAGTGATCACTGGCAAGTGGTAAGAGTGGGCTCCCTGACCTCTGCCCCTCTGACCCTCAACACAGGTGCCCCTCAGGGCTGTGTCCTAAGCCCCCTCCTTTTCCCTCTGTATAACCATAACTGTGTCGCCACCAACAGCTCCAATCTGCTAAACAAATTTGCTGACAACACTACATTGATTGGCTTTTTCTCAAATAATAACGAGACAGCTTACAGAGAAGAGGTCATCATCCTGACACAGTGGTGTCAAGAAAACAACCTCTCCCCCAATGTCGCAAAAATAAAGGAGCTGGTGGTGGACTACAGGGGGAATAGAGACAGGCTCACCCCTATAGACATCAATGGATCTGGGGTTGAGACGGTGAACAGCTTTAAGTTCCTCGGCATACACATCACTGAGGATCTCACGTGGTCTGCACATACCGGCTGCGTGGTGGGAAATTCACAACAGTGCCCCTTTCACCTCAGACTGTTGAAGAAGTTTGGCATGAGTCCCCAAATCCTAAGGACTTTCTACAGAGGCACATTTGAGAGCATCCTGACTGGCTGCATCACTGCCTGGTATGGGAACTGTACTTCCCTCAATCGCAGGACTCTGTAGAGAGTGGTGCGGACAGCCCAGTGCATCTGTAGATGCGAACTTCCCACTATTCAGGACATTTAAAAAGGGGTGTAAAAAGGGCCCAAAGGATCATTGGGGTCTCGAGTCATCCCAAATACAAACTGTTCCAGCTGCTACCATCCAGGAAACGGTACCGCAGCATAAAAGCCAGGACCAACGGGCTCCGGGACAGCTTCTTCCACCAGGCCATCAGACTGTTTAATTCATGCTGACACAGTTGTATTTCTATGTTATATTGACTGTCCTGTTGTACATACTATTTATTATAAATTACTATAAATTGCACATCGCACATTTAGATGGAGACATAACATAAAGATTTTTACTCTTCATGTATGTGAAGGATGTAAGTAGTAAAGTCAATTCAATTCGATGATGTTAAACATGATCCTGATTCTGATTCTGATTCTAGGGCATCCTTAGCAGCCCTGAAGGCAAGCACAAGATGGCTGTGGAGAGTAGGTCTGGGGCTGACATGCTTCACCTTCCTTCATCATTTGGCCTTTACATAGTGGTTGTGATCATATTGAGTCATTTGAATTTGTTAACCTGCCTTTAGCTTTCGTTTCCATTTCTTCCTTTTAGTTATGTTCCATCAGTTCTAATGTGATTTGATTGAATCATGCTTGCTTTCAGTAAGTATTTCTATAGGACATCGTTGGCCAACAGCAGTTGATTGTCCAACCCATCCTAGACTTCTGTATCTGTGTGGAAGCCAGAGAGGAGCTCACACTTCTGGCCTTCTGCTCTGCCACTGTACTCTATAGCAAGTCCAGGGATTGAATATTGCCGTGTTACAAGGAATGGGTTCTGATAGCCTTCATAACCATCACCTCAGCTCTGTGTCACAAAGGGCCAGCACAAGGACAGCAATTCCATTCATTTCAATGGATTGACCCAACCTGCAGAAGAAAGTGAGTGGAATTATGTGCTTTATTAATTTTATGTTACTTCTAACAAGCTTAATCATTAGCTCATATTTCAATGTGTTTTGGCTCGATTAAAAAACATTTTTATTTCTTTTTGTTATTTAAACTTTTTTGAAGAACTTGAAAATGTCATTGATCATCAGGAACATCTGAATATTATATAAAAGCTTTTAACAGCAGTAAGCTGTCACAAGCCTTCAGAGCTTGTGGGAGGAGGGAGCTGGGGCTCAGGGCCATGGTCAGCTGAGGTCTTATGACCATTTGCTCCCGCTCTGTCTCACTACTTGACTCCAGGTTCAGGAGGAGAGGACGATTGAACCTACTCCTCTGTACCTGGTTAATGCAGGCATTGGTTGAACAAAGGGCAGGGCAACAGAAATCTGGGTGGTTACCAAATTATCCACAATTTGGTCCATTAATGAACACATGGGAAAGATTTGACAGCTATTATCTGGGACTAAAAGGCTCAGAGGTTTCCGCAGGAAGATAATCTTAAAAAAAAGCCTCAGAAAACATTGTAAAAGAATTGTTGGCTTGCCCTGTTTCCACACAGAAAAGGATGATAAATAGAATGCTTTGGGCCTAAAAAAAAGAACTAATTTTTGGTGGCCTTATGACTGCAGAACTGCAGGTGAATATCAGTAAGCAATAGACAAGAGAAAATGATTTGGAAAGATCAATGGTTGCTGCAGTCTTATAGATTTGTTCTCACTGAGAGAAAAAGGAATCTGATTGTCACATAATTCCAATGGACCAGGCAGTAACATAATAGGTCACACAGCAGATGCTATTTTATCAATAATATAGATCTGCTCAATGCATTTCTGTTAATCGGTGCTGCTGTATATCATGTTTATCTGTAGCTTACCCTCCAGGTTGCAAAGCATCTCTTTATATGGGCTATCTCCCCTCTATCTTTCAGCCCAGATGAAGGGTCTTAACACAAAACATTGACTGATGATTTCCCTCTACAGATACTGCCTAAGTCACTAAATTCCCACAGCAGTCTCTATTATTTTTTGCTCCAGATTTCAGCATCTGTGGTCTTGTATTTGTGAAGCATCCTTGCTCAACTTAGTCACGTGCTGGAAATCACTTTTTCTACACACTTTCTGAGATTTGATAATTCACTTTCACAGTTTTAAAATTCATTAATTTATTTCATTTAATTTGGTCAAAATAATTTAAATTCCAACAACTGTTTCACGGTAGAAATAGACAAGCACATGGAATTGTGATGATATTGTGCTCAATGACCTCGAAGCTCTAAACTCAAATGAAGACCTTTAGTGTGGGTACCCTCACTAAAGGAAGCTTAAATTGTAGCTATTGTACTTACTCTTCAAAGATTAGTTCAAATCCCTGTTTATTCTCCATGGCGAGTTTAGCTGCCAATACCTACTATTTGAGCAGAGGAATTCCCCCCTCCCTATCAAGGAGGAGATGCTTCTAGCTAACAAAGTTTAAAACCAGTTCATTTATCTTTAGTGATACATGTTTAAAACTCACAGAATGAATATATCTTATAAAAGATTTTCAAATGGGAAATGATTCCTAAAACACAAAGGATTTCAAAAACATAGGTACAATTCCTGTAAGCTAAAAAGACATACCAACGAGTTACAGATGAACAAGTTGTCTGTTGCAGAAATCGAAGGCAGAGGAATGGATTCCACTCACCCCCTCTTTCTGTCATTCTTCTTGCTGCTCTGTGACCATTCCTAACAAGCCTGACTGTTCTGTAATGTTTGTACTGCCACCATATTTGGATATGGCCCAAGTGCAGAGTGAAAGACATTGAAGTAGGTCAATAGTTCACAGACTGTAGTGTGAACAGTGTTAAAAGGAAAAGAAAACAATAAACGCTAGGCCAAACAGGGCTGTTAACTAAAACCCTCAAATGGTGAATGAAGCCTACACCGCGACTGAAAAGAACAACTAAGAATAAAACGAATACTGCTAGTCTTCAGAGTCAGTTGACTCGACAATTCAATTTATCAGGCAAGGCGGAATGCAAGCAGGCAGCGAAGCGTTACTATGTCTAAAGCCTAGTTTATACTTCTGTGTCAACGCGTCACCGCAAACCCAACGCAAAGCCGACATGGAACCCTACGCGAGAGCTTGCGTTGCTGCGACGCGCACCTCTCCCAAAATGTAACCTCACGTCGTGGCAACGCAGAACGTAACAACTGTGATTGGTCCACATGGTAGCATCGCATTTCATCCTATGCTGCAATAATTTCCCATTGGGCGACTGAGGGGCAGGGAAGGAACTCTGGCTGCAATGCTTTCCATAAAGCTTTACAGACCTCCGAAATTATGGAGGACACATTTCGTATCTTGTTTACCCCGAGACTACCATGACCATGAAGCTTTGCGCGGGCAGGTGAGTGCGCATGCTTGACATGCGCGAATTGCCGAGCGACGCAGACACACCAACGCACAAGTATAAATGCTCACAATGCACGTAGGCCACTTGCATAGGTTACGGCATCGAGTTCACGCAGAAGTATAAACCAGGCTTAAGTCTCGACAAATACTACGACAGAATGAATGGAGTTAAATGCTGTCACAATGAAATAATAATTAGCTGACATGTGCATAATCATGAGCACAATTTCCGTATCTACTGTGTTGCCAAATCCGTGGTTGTTACAGGGTCCACTCTCTAGGCGCAGCCCCTGAGGCGCCACTGACCTGTGTCTGCTGGAAGTCCCGAATGAGGGACTTGTCCAAGAAGTCGTTCAGTGATGCTGGTAGGTAAGTGCCATGGTGTTCACTGCCAATATCGGAGCCAAAGACTTCCACGTAGAGACAGAAGCAGAGCTTAGACAGAGGTAGCTCGACCAAGTGACACCGTGAGACGAATCATTTTCAAAATGAGGACCCTCTGATTGGGGCTAATTGGGCATCTGCTTCAAGAATAAAACTAACACAGAATCTGAGCCTATCAAAGTAAACTTAAACTTAAACAGAAATCACCAGGAAACCGCATAACAAAGAGCAAGTCGCTCGAGCAAATCACAAGGAACTCTTAAACCATTAATAACTGTTGTTAAGCAACAATTAACCAATTCAGGTGCTCTAAAAACCTCAGAGCCCAATGCTCTCTGATGCCCTGCACAGGCCTGAAGAAGTCACTAAGGGACCCCCCCACCCTATAGCTGGCACCTGATGGCCCAGGAAGACCTGAAAACCCGAGATCCAGGAATGACTCGAGAGAGCTGGGGAATTTGAGATGCAGGCATAGGGAACTTGAGAGGCAGGGAGGCTCGGGGATCCAGAGAGACTGGGAGACCTGGAAACCCCAATAGACTGAGAGACAGGGGAATCCTGAGAGACCTAGGAACCCCAACACACTGAGATCAAGAAACCTCAGGTGGGGCTGAGAGGGAGGCTTGGGAGTCCTTGAGATGGGGAGGATATTGAAAAACCCTAAACATATTGAATAAGCTTTGGAAACAATTGGAAAAAAAAATCCCTGGGAACATAGAGAATGGCTCTTGGGAACCTTGAAACCATGAAACTTGAAACCTAAAGAAGGAACATTTTCAACTCTTTCTCACAGTGTTTTATCTTTCACAATTTTTCCAGAGGCATTTAGGATATCCTCTCAATTTTACAGATCAAGACAGCATAGACAAGTTTCTTTCATCACTAAGCTAGCTAGTTCTCTGTAGATCTGTTTAATTTGGTACATGAAAGTTCAATTTTCCCAGTCTGTACCATGACTTTCATCAAGAGGTTAAAAATACTCCTGATAGGGTTACTTGTGTATTTGCACACCCCAGCCAGGGATCAGCTTTTGGAGTAGGGTTCTTCCAGAATCTACATTATTGACTTGAATGAATAAATCAATTGATAAGCTTGCTTGAAGCATTCTTTTGTTATGCAGACCTGAGTTACGGGACCACAAAGCTGGGAACCTGGGTACTTGTGTCTCGAAAAGCTTGGAATGGATACCGGAGAAACTCAATGTAGGTCTCAGAATGTAGAATCAGGACATGCACTGAGAGTAGAAGGCACCCTCTTCTCAAGCCACCCATGTCAAAACATCACTGTTCAAACTTTGCTGGGTCCATTACTTGGCAAGAGCTTTCTGTCACGTTGGAGACAGAAGCAAGAGTTCATACATAGAAATCCCAACAGAACATTGTTGCCTCGATGAATCACTCTGACCAATGAATCTCATGGCCAAGGTCAGCTGCCCTCTCTCTGCTGGGTCCATCTTTGTGTGGTTGAGACTTGCTGTCACCAGGTTCGGATATGGCCCAAGTGCGGAGTGAAAGACACTAAAGCAGGTCAATAGTTCACAGACTTTAATGCAAACAGTGTTAAAAGGAAAAGGAAACAATAAATGCAAGGCCAAACAGGGCCGTTAACTAAAACTCAAATGGAAAATGAAGCCTACACTGTGGCTGAAAAGAACAACTAAGAATAAAACAAATACCGCTAGTCTTCAGAGTCAGTTGACTTGACAGTCCAATTTCTCAGGCAAGGCAGAATGCAAGCAGGCAGCAAAGAGTTGTTGTGTCCAAGTCTTGACAAATACTATGACGGAATGAATGGAGTTAAATGCTATCACCATCATAATTTGCTGACAAGTGCATATTCACGAGCGCAATTGCCAAATCTGCTGTGCTGCCGAATCTGTGGTTGTGACATTCACTGCGAATTTGTTTTGCCAATTGGGTGATTTCACTTGCATGTGATAATTTTTTCAGATACCTTTTCACATAGGTGGTCTAAAAACTTCTGGGGCAGAATTCCCAGATACCCACAATTAATGTTTTCAAGCTGAATCTTTGAGCAGATAAACCTTCCAACTATTAACAGATCAGATATTTAATGTGCTATGTGATAGTATCAATCTGGTCTGCAATCTTTCTTGAACTAAGTAACTTAGCCAGCCTTTTTGGTTTGAAACAGGCCAACGAACATAACTCCATTGTCTTACTCTGCAACCTGCCCCATGTTGTGAGCCAGCATCCTGTGCTCTATGGACAGTGCTGTTTGTTTGAAAGTGAGTCTGTAGGCCATAGAACCAGCACAGAGTAGTGGTGATTGAAGCTAACCACACTGGTTCAGGAGCCCGATGGTTCCAGAGTAATAACTGTTCCTGAACCTGTTGGTGAAGGACCTAAGGCTCCTGTACCTCCTTCCTGATGGTAGAAGAAAGAAGATAGCAAGGCCTGGTTTCTAGGGGTCCTTGATAATGGATGCTGCTTTGTTGTGGCAGCGCTCCAAGTAAATGTACTTAAGGGTAGGAAGGGCTTTGCCTCTGATGGTCTGGGATCTATCCATCGACTTCGGCTGTCTTTTCTGTTCCTGGAAATTCG
Organism: Mobula hypostoma; assembly: GCF_963921235.1. Taxonomy (NCBI): domain Eukaryota; kingdom Metazoa; phylum Chordata; class Chondrichthyes; order Myliobatiformes; family Myliobatidae; genus Mobula; species Mobula hypostoma. Next base: position 46,826,884 of record NC_086128.1, read on the forward strand.
TGTTTCCATACTTGGCCATGATGCAACCAGTTAGGATAATCTCCACTGTGCAACAATAGAAGTTTGTCAAAGCTGTCAACCAAATGCTCCAGTTTATGGTGGCAGGGGTGACATGTATGGTGTGTGACTTGGAACATCATTAGTTGTGTAACTGACAACTGACAAATGTCAGCAGGCCTCAGGTAAGTTACTCAAGGAAATGACTGGGCCAATTTTCTAATGCGCGCAATATCACTTAAAATGATTACAAGTGCAGTCTTGGCCAGGTAAAATCACTTTTATACGCAATTTGTTCATGAACAATTGATATTAATGGATCCATTTTGTAGACTTTAATTGTTCCAAACAAGCATTCACCTTCCACCCACCACAACTGAAAAATGTATCTCTGTAAGTGGAAATTAAAAAAAAGAAAGATACTGGAATTATAAACTCAAAGTAGGCAATGCTTGAAATACTCTGCAGGTCAGGCTGCATGAGTAGCAGCAGTGTTATTGTTGTGTAGTAATGTAATAGAACAGTACCAGAAGTATTAGACCATAAGATATAGGAGCAGAAGTAGGCCATTCAGCCCATCGAGTCTGCTCCGGCATTCAATCATGGGCTGATCCAGTCAAATCCACTCCCCTGCCTGCTCCCTATATCCTTTGATGCCCTGGCTAATCAAGAACCTATCTATCTCTGCCTTAAATACACCCAATGACCTGGCCTCCACAGCTGCTCGTGGCAACAAATTCCACAGATTTACCACCCTCTGACTAAAGTAATTTCTCTGCATCTCTGTTCTAAATGGACGTTCTTCAATCCTGAAGTCGCGCCCTCTTGCCCTAGAATCCCCAACCATGAGAAATAACTTTGCCATATCTAATCTGTTCAGGCCTTTTAACATTCGGAATGTTTAGATGAGATCCCCCCGTCATTCTCCTGAACTCCAGGGAATACAGTCCAAGAGCTGCCAGACGGTCCTCATACAGTAACCTTTTCATTCCTGGATTCATTCTTGTGAATCTTCTCTGAACCCTCTCCAATGTCAGTATATCCTTTCTAAAATAAGGAACCCAAAACTGCGCACAATACTCCAAGCAACATACACCAAAGTTGCTGGTGAACGCAGCAGGCCAAGCAGCATCTATAGGAAGAGGCGCAGTCGACGTTTCAGGCCGAGACCCTTCGTCAGGACTAACTGAAGGAAGAGTGAGTAAGGGATTTGAAAGCTGGAGGGGGAGGGGGAGATCCAAAATGATAGGAGAAGACAGGAGGGGGAGGGATGGAGCCAAGAGCCGGACAGGTGATAGGCAAAAGGGGATACGAGAGGATCATGGGACAGGAGGTCCGGGAAGAAAGACAAGGGGGGGGGGTGACCCAGAGGATGGGCAAGAGGTATATTCAGAGGGACAGAGGGAGAAAAAGGAGAGTGAGAGAAAGAATGTGTGCATAAAGATGAGTAACAGATGGGGTACAAGGGGGAGGTGGGGCCTTAGCGGAAGTTAGAGAAGTCGATGTTCATGCCATCAGGTTGGAGGCTACCCACGGAATATAAGGTGTTGTTCCTCCAACCTGAGTGTGGCTTCATCTTTACAGTAGAGGAGGCCGTGGATAGACATGTCAGAATGGGAATGGGATGTGGAATTAAAATGTGTGGCCACTGGGAGATCCTGCTTTCTCTGGCGGACAGAGCGTAGATGTTCAGCAAAGCGGTCTCCCAGTCTGCGTCGGGTCTCACCAATATATAAAAGGCCACATCGGGAGCACCGGACGCAGTATATCACCCCAGTCGACTCACAGGTGAAGTGATGCCTCACCTGGAAGGACTGATCTCCCCCATTTCACGTACATCTGCTCTCACTCCATCCTCCGACCACCCCACTAGGAATAGGGTTCCCCTGGTCCTCACCTACCACCCCACCAGCCTCCGGGTCCAACATATTATTCTCCGTAACTTCCACCACCTCCAACGGGATCCCACCACTAAGCACATCTTTCCCTCCCCCCCTCTCTCTGCATTCCGCAGGGATCGCTCCCTACACAACTCCCTTGTCCATTCGTCCCCCCCATCCCTCCCCACTGATCTCCCTCCTGGCACTTATCCGTGTAAGCTACACATGCCCTTACACGTCCTCCCTTACCACCATTCAGGGCCCCAAACAGTCCTTCCAGGTGAGGCATCACTTCACCTGTGAGTCGACCGGGGTGATATACTGCGTCCGGTGCTCCCGATGTGGCCTTTTATATATTGGTGAGACCCGATGCAGACTGGGAGACCGCTTTGCTGAACATCTACGCTCTGTCCGCCAGAGAAAGCAGGATCTCCCAGTGGCCACACATTTTAATTCCACATCCCATTCCCATTCTGACATGTCTATCCACGGCCTCCTCTACTGTAAAGATGAAGCCACACTCAGGTTGGAGGAACAACACCTTATATTCCGTCTGGGTAGCCTCCAACCTGATGGCATGAACATCGACTTCTCTAACTTCCGCTAAGGCCCCACCTCCCCCTCGTACCCCATCTGTTACTCTTTTTTATGCACACATTCTTTCTCTCACTCTCCTTTTTCTCCCTCTGTCCCTCTGAATATACCTCTTGCCCATCCTCTGGGTCACCCCCCCCCATCTTTCTTCCCGGACCTCCTGTCCCATGATCCTCTCGTATCCCCTTTTGCCTATCACCTGTCCAGCTCTCGGCTCTATCCCTCCCCCTCCTGTCTTCTCCTATCATTTTGCATCTCCCCCTCCCCCCCCCAGCTTTCAAATCCCTTACTCACTCTTCCTTCAGTTAGTCCTGACGAAGGGTCTCGGCCTGAAACGTCGACTGTGCCTCTTCCTATAGATGCTGCTTGGCCTGCTGCGTTCACCAGCAACTTTGATGTATGTTGCTTGAATTTCCAGCATCTGCAGAATTCCTGTTGTTCACAATACTCCAAGTGTGGTCTCATGAGTGCCTTTTAGAGCCTCAACATCACATCCCTGCTCTTATATTCTATATCTCTAGAAATGAATGCCGACATTACATTCACCTTCTTCACAACCAACTCAACCTGGAGGTTAACCTTTAGGATATCTTGCACAAGGACTCCCAAGTCTTTTTGCATCTCTGCATTTTGAATTCTCCCCCCCCATCTAAATAATAGTCTGCCCGTTTATTTCTTCCACCAAAGTGCATGACCATATACTTTCCAACATTGTATTTCTTTCTTTTTAAATCTTTTTATTGAATTAGTACACAAAAGGTAAACCATATAGGCACTGATACACAGTTGCAATATAACTTTACAAGAGATATTAATACACAAAAAAAAGTTAGTACAAACAGTGCAGTTTAGATATAAGATAACCAGGTAATATAATAGTATACTAATTTTCAAATATGTCAATAAGGAAAAAAAACCCGAAAAAAACCCCACCGTGCAACTAAACTAAAAGCAAAGCAAAGCAATGGGCTAACTAGGTACCAAGTAGAGTTAAACAACTTAAATCAATCACGTCCTCAAATCGACCTCCATTAAAAACAGTTAAAAAGCAAGAAGGGAATCAACATTGTATTTCATTTGCCACTTCTTTGCCCATTCCCTTAAACGATCTAAGTCTCTCTGCAGGCTCTGTGTTTCCTCAACACAACCCGCTCCTCCACCTATCTTTGTATCATCAGCAAATTTAGCCACAAATCCGTTAATCCCACAGACCAAATCATTAACATACTTTACTTTATTGTCGCCAAACAATTGATACTAGAGCGTACAATCATCACAGCGATATTTGATTCTGCGCTTTGCTCTCTCTGGATTACAAATCGATAGTAAATATTAAAAATTTAAATTATAAATCATAAATAGAAAATAGAAAAGGGAAAGTAGGGTAGTGCAAAAAAAAAAAAAACGAGAGGCAGGTCCGGATATTTGGAGGGTACAGCCCAGATCCAGGTCAGGATCCGTTCAGCAGTCTTATCACAGTTGGAAAGAAGCTGTTCCCAAATCTGGCCGTACGAGTCTTCAAGCTCCTGAGCCTTCTCCCGGAGGGAAGAGGGACGAAGAGTGTGTTGGCTGGGTGGGTCGTGTCCTTGTTTATCCTGGCAGCACTGCTCTGACAACGTGCGGTGTAAAGTGAGTCCAAGGACGGAAGATTGGTTTGTGTGATGTGCTGTGCTGTGTTCACGATCTTCTGCAGCTTCTTTCGGTCTTGGACAGGACAACTTCCATACTGGGTTGTGATGCACCCTAGAAGAATGCTTTCTATGGTGCATCTATAAAAATTTGTGAGGGTTTCAAGGGACAGGCCAAATTTCTTTTGCTTTCTCAGGAAATAAAGGTGCTGGTGGGCCTTCTTGGCAGTGGACTCTGCTTGGTTGGACCACGTCAGGTCATTTGTGATATTGACCCTGAGGAACTTAAAGCTTTTGACCTGTTCCACTTGCGCACCACCGATGTAAGTTGGATCATGCAGTCCGCTACTCCTTCTGAAGTCAACAACCAATTCCTTCATCTTGCTGACGTTGAGGGATAGGTTATTGTCTTCACACCATGTCACCAGGTTCTTAATTTCCTCTTTGTACTCAAACTCACCATTACCGGAGATACGGCCTACAATTGTTGTGTCATCAGCAAACTTATATATTGAGTTTGATGGAAACTTGGCTACACAATCATGGGTGCTGTACAGTGAGTACAGCAGGGGGCTGAGTACACAGCCTTGTGGGGCACCGGTGCTCAGAGTGATTGTAGAGGAGAGCTTGTCCCCGATTTTTACAGCCTGGGTCCTGTCTGTGAGGAATTTGAAGATCCAGCTGCAGATCTGAGTGCTAAGGCCCAGGTTCTGGAGCTTAGGAATCAGTTTATTTGGAATGATGGTATTAAAGGCAGAGCTGTAGTCAATGAAAAGGAGCCTTACGTATGCGTCTTTATTCTTCAGGTGTTCTAAGGAGGAATGTAGGGCCAGAGAGATGGCATCTCCCGTTGACCTGTTGCTCCGGTAGGCGAATTGCAAAGCGTCGAGGTTGACCGGTAGGCTGTGGTTGATGTGTGCCATAACCAATGTCTCGAAGCACTTCATAGCAATTGATGTCAGAGCCACAGGTCGATAGTCATTCAGGCATGCCACCTTGCCCTTCTTCGGCACTGGGATTATCGTTGTCTTCTTAAAACACGAGGGGACCTTAGACTGAAGCAAGGAGCAGTTGAAGATGTCAGCAAACACTCCAGCTAGCTTGCTTGCACAGGCCCGGAGAACCTATCCCGGGACGCCATCTGGGCTCGTCGCCTTCCTTGGATTTATCTTCAGGGAAGGCCCTTCTAACGTCCTCCTCGGTGACGATGAATCTCGAAGCCACCAGGTCCGGTTCATCAGGAGGGAGTGGGACGCTCCTCTTCTGTTCGAATCTTGCGTAGAATACGTTAAGTTCATCAGGAAGAGAAGCGCCACAGTTATTAATATTCCCAGCCTTTTCTTTGCGCCCAGTGATCTCATTTAGACCCTGCCATAGTCTACCTGCATCCCTCTAGTTAGCCTGGGCTTCCAACTTGGCTCGATATTGCCTCTTGGCACCCTTAATGGCTTTCCGGAGTTCACACCTGGATTCCATGTAGCAACTGGTATCCCCGGACCTAAAAGCCGCAGCTCTAGCCTTTAAAAGGGACTAGACCTCATAATTCATCCAAGGTTTCCGGTTAGGGAATACCCGAATCGTCTTGCGAGACACAGTCCTCCATGCATTTCCAAATAAAGTCCGTGACAGCTGAGGCATACTCGTCGAGGTTAGCTGCCGAGCCCTTTAATACTAACCAGTCCACCAATTCAAAGCAGTCACGGAGGACCTCATCCATTTCCTCCGTCCAACGCGACACCACTTTTGACACTGTGACCTCCCGCTTCAGTTTCTGTTTGTAAGCCGAGAGGAGGAGTACGGCCTGATGGTCCGATTTTCCGAAGTGAGGTCGTGGGACGGAATGGTAGACATCCTTGACAGCAGTGTAGCAGTGGTCAAGTATATTTGGGCCTCTAGTGGGGCAGGAGACATGTTGGTATAACTTTGGCAGTGCCTTCCTGAGGTTGGCCTGGTTAAAGTCCCCAGCTGTAATGAGCAAAGCCTCCGGATACCTGGTCTCAAGTTCACTGATGTTGGCATACAGTATGTTCAGAGCACACTCCACGTCCGCCTGGCGGGGAATGTAGACTGCTGTCAGTATGACCGAGGTGAATTCCTATGGCAGATAGTATGGATGACAGTTCACCGACAGGTGTTCCAGGACCGGGCTGCAGGAGCTTGTCAGTGCCACTGTGTCCGAGCACCACCCAGTGTTGATCAGTAGGCAGACACCACCACCCCTCCACTTTCCCGAAGACGCCGTGCGGTCCATCCGATGGATCAAAAATCCCTCCAGTCGGATGGCACAATCGGGGGTGGCAGGGGAGAGCCAGGTCTCGGTGAAACAGAATACACAGCAGTTCTGCATCTCCCTGCAGTAGGTGAGTCTCCCTTTAAGATCATCCACCTTGTTCTCTCTGGCTTGCACATTAGCTAGTAGGATGGTGGGCATAGGGACCCTGAAGCCCCTCAGCTTCAATCTGACCAGCAGCCCAGCTCGGCAAATAGTGCATCTTTCCAGGTTTCCATCGATGCAGTGTGTTGTTGACAGCTCTTTGAGGATGGTGGACACATCCCGCGGGGATTGATCGGTGGGTCACGTCATCAGACGCTCCAGGTCGGGCCGAGTAACGGGGGAGGCTCCGCTGCCACTTCCAGCTGCCGGGGGTCCAGACTGTCGAATGGGTCTGGCCCCGAAGCCGACATTTAATCCCGGAGGGCTGGGCTCCTGGCTGAAACAAGTCTGTGAGCTGAGTCACAGTTGCGGAGGCCTCCGCTCCAGCCGAGCCTCGGGCTCGATTTCCGAGGTTGGCGGCGGAGGCCTCACTTCTGGCAGCTATGAATGTCCACCAACAGGGCCTTAAGGTGGTCGCTCCGGGGAAGCGTTTTGAGGTCTCTGACGTAACTTCTGTGTGGTCGTCTGCTCCGGAGAGGTGCTAGTCGGAATGGGCTGCGTCTCCAAGTGCTCTGGCATGGTAGCAAGCTGCGGGTCTCCGGGAATGTGGTGGGCCTCGGACCAGGCTTCGCTGGTCGGGTCCAGGTGCGGTCTGGAGTTTAAGAAGTAATTCTGGCGCGGTGATTTTCAGCTGGGTCAGTAGCTTCGCCAGGGTGTTGTTGATCTTGCCAGATGTAGCAGATTGAAGGTTTAGAAGGGTTTCTCGGGTATAGGATAGTGTAGAGGGCGGTTTGCTTGGAAGAGCATGCGCAGAGTTGCCAGTTACTGGTGCCATCTTGATTTATACATTGTAAAAAGCAGGAGTCCCAACACCGATCCCTGTGGAACTCCACTGGTAACTGGAATCCAGCTAAAATAGGATCCCTTTATTCCCACTCTCTGTTTTCTGCTGATCAGTCAATGCTCCACCCATGCTAGTAACTTCCCTGTGATTCCATAGGCTCTTATCTTGCTAAGCAGCCTCACGTGTGGCACCTTGTCAAAGGCCTTCTGAAAATCCAAATACACCACATTTACTGTATCTCCTTTGTCTACCCTACTTGTAATTTCCTCAAAAAATTGCAGTAGGTTGGTCAGGCAGGATTTTCCTTACAGGAAACCATGCTGGCTTTGGCCTACCTTGTCATGTGCCCCCAGGTACCCCGCAATTTCATCCCTAACAATTGATTCCAACAACTTCCCAACCACTGATGTCAGGCTAACAGGTCTATAGTTTCCTTTCTGCTGCCTTCCACCCTTCTTAAATAGCAGAGTAACATTTGCAATTTTCCAGTTATCCTGTACAATGCCAGAATCTATCGATTCTTGAAAGATCATCATTAATGCCTCTGCAATTTTTCCAGCTACTTCCTTCAGAACCCAAGGGTGCATTTCATCAGGTCCAGGAGATTTATCTACTCTTAGCCATTAAGCTTCCTGAGCACCTTCTGAGTCGTAATTTTCACTGCACAAACTTCACTTCCCTGACACTGTTGAATGTCTGGTATACTGCAGGTATGTTCCACTGTGAAGACTGATGCAAAATACGCATTCAGTTCCTCTGCCATCTCTGCATCTCTCATTACAATATCTCCAGCGTCATTTTCTATTTGTCCTATATATCCCCTTGACTCTTTTACCGTTTATATACTTAAAAAAGCTTTTAGTATTTTCTTTGATATTAGTCACCAGCTTCCTTTCATAATTCATCTTTTCTTTCCTAATGACCTTCTTAGTTTCCTTCTGCAAGTTTTCAAAAGCTTTCCAATCCTTTATCTTCCCATTGTATTGACTATAAATGTAAGGATGGAAAGGCATTGCACAGTTTATTCTTGTAATTTTTAAAAGTATGAATAATGTTTATTTCAATAAAATTTATGCAGAAAGATTTTAAAAATTCATCTTTGTAATGAATCTCTGCAGACTGACTCACTGGTATTAAATTCAAACAAGTATGCTTTCAGCTCAAATTAATACCAGTCAATTGCAAGACACCTTGTTGATGACAGAATTGTCTTTCTTGTATGGTGATCAGTTTGAAAGCTCCTGGTTAATGCATGCCTAAGAATCAAACAATGGCTTTCCGCTTTACTTCAACTTAATTTCCACAGCCTTTGCAATGATTTCAGAAAGAAAGTGACTGTGTGTTAAGACCATAACACCATAAGACCATAAGACGTAGGAGCAGAATTAGGCCATCTGGCCCATCGAGTCTGCTTTGTCATTTCAACATGGCTGATCCATTTTCCTCTCAGTCCCAATCTCCTGCCTTCTCCCCGTATCCCTTCATGCCCTGACCAATCAAGAATCTATCAACCTCTGCCTTAAATATACATACGGATTTGGCCTCTACAGCTGTCCGTGGCAACAAATTCCACAGATCCACCACTCTGTAGCTAAAGAAATTCCTCCTCATCTCTGTTCTAAAAGGATGTTCCTCTATTCTGAAGCTGTGTCCTCTGGTCTTAGATTCTCCCACCATAGGAAACATCCTCTCCACATCCACTCTATGAAGGCCTTTCTACCATTCGATAGGTTTCAATGAGGTCACGCCTCAGTCTTCTGAATTCCAGTGAATACAGGCCCACAGCCATCAAACACTCTTCATACGCCATTCAAACCCCGATTCATTTTGTGAACCTCCTTTGAACTGATTCCAGTTTCAGCATATCCTTTCTGAGATAAGGGGACCAAAACTGCTCTCAATTCTCTAAGTGAGGCCTCACCAGTGCTTTACAGAGTCTCAACATTACATCCTTGCTTTCATATTCTAGTCCTCTTGAAATCAAGGTTGATATTGCATTGCCTTCCTAACCACAGACTTAGCCTGCAAACTAACCTTCAGGGAATCCTGCACAAAGACTTTCAAGTCCCTTTGTATTTCAGATTTTTGTATTTTCTCTCCATTTAGAAAATGGTTAGCTCTTTCATTTCTTCTACCAAAGTGCATGACCATACACTTCCAGACACTGTATTCCATCTGCCAATTTGTCCATTCTCCGAATCTGTCTAAGATCTTCTGTAGCACCTCTACTTCCTCAAAACTATCTGCCCCTTCTCCTATCTTCGTATTGTTTGCAAAGTTTGCAACAAAGCCATCAATTCCATCATCCAAATCATTGACACCTAATGTAAAAGTAATCAGTCAGAACACAGACCCCTGTGGAACACCACTAGTCACTGGCAGCTAACCAGAAAAAGATCCCTTTACTCCCATGCTTTGCCTCCTGCCAATCAGCTACTGCCTTATCCATGCTAGAATGTTCCCTGTATTACCATGGGCTCGTAGCTTGTTAAGCAGCCTCATGCATGGCACCTTGTCAAAGGCCTTCTGAAAATCCAAATATACAACATCAGCTGATTCTCCTTTGCCTATGCTGTTTGTTATTTCTTCCAAGGATTTTAACAGATTTGGCAGACAAGATTTTCCCTTGAGGAAACCATGCTGACTATGGCTTATTTTATCATGTGCCTCCAAGTACCCCAAAACCTTATCCTTAACAATCAACTCAAACACCTTCTCAACCACAGAGGTCAAACTAACTGGCCTATAATTTCCTTTCTTCTGCCTCTCTCCCTTCTTGAAGAGTGGAGTGACATTTGCAATTTTACAGTCTTCTGGAGCCATTTCAGAATCTAGTCATTCTTGAAAGATTATTACTAATGCCTCCACAATCTCTTCAGCCACCTCCTTTGGAACCCTGGGATGTAGACCATCTGGCCCAGGTGACTTATCTACCTTCAGAACTTTCAGTTTCCCAAAAACGTTCTCCCCGGTGATGGTAACTTCACACACTTCATGACCCCTGACACCTGCAGCTTTTACCATTCTGCTAGTGTCTTCCACAGTGAAGATTGATGCAAAATACCTAGTCATTTTGTCTGCCATTTCCGGTCCCCCATTACTACCTCTCCAGCATCATTTTCCAGTGGTCCAATATCAACTCTTGCCTCTCTTTTACATTTTATGTGTCTGAAGAAATTTTTGTTATCCTCTTTAATATTACTGGCTAGCTTACATTTGTATTCCATTTTTACTTTCTGAATAACGTTTTTTGTTGCCTTCTGTTGGTTTTTGAAAGCTTCCAATCCTCTAACTTCCCACAAATTTTTGCTCTATTCTATGCCCTCTCTTTAACTTTATGTTGGCTTTGACTTCTCTTCTTAGCCACAGTTGTGTCATCTTGCCTTTAGAATACTTCTTCCTCTTTGGAATGTATATATATCCTGTGCCTTCTGAATTGCTTTCAGAAATTCCAGCCATTGCTGCTCTGCCGTCATCCCTGCCAGTGTTCTTTTCCAATCAATTCTGGACAACTCCTTCCTCATGCTTCTGTAATTCCCGTTACTCCATTGTATAACTGATATATCTGACTTCAGCTTCTCAATTTCAAACTTCAGGGTAAATTTGATCATATTATGATCACTTTCCCCTAAGGGTTCTTTTTCCTTAAACCCTCTATCATTTCTGGTTCATTGTATAATACCCAGTCCAGAATAGCTGATCCCCTAGTGGAATCCATCATGAGCTGTTCTAAAAAGCCATCCCATGGGAACTCTAGAAATTCCCCTCTTGTTTCCAGCACTGACCTGATTTCCCAATCTACCTGCATATTGAAATCCCCCATGACTATTGTAACATTGTCTTCTTGGCATGTATTTTCTATCTCCTGTTGTGAGATTTTAAGAAATGGAAATATTGTAAAATGTCTTCTTTTGACTTGTTTGAAGTGAATCACTGTGTCATGACAAAAAAAAACTTATTTGTCCTTAAGATAATATCAAAGACGATAACCATCAACTATCAAAGATGCAAGGTTGTCTTAAAAACTCATCTGGTTCTTCATTAATTTTCTCTGGATATGACTCCAGACCAATCAAATGAGGTTGACTCTAAATAGCCTACTGAAGTAACCCAACAATCCATTCAGCTCAGAAACTAATTATTGATGGATGATAAACACTCACTTTGTGGTATCTACATCTTGGATGAACAGATAAGTAATAATAAAAACTCCTTAAAAGTGGCTTACGCTGTAAAAACAGGAGCTTGGCAAAACAGAAGAAAGTCAAGTGATGAGTCAGTTCATCTGGTGTGGACACTGGAATGCCTGTAAAGGAAGTTGGATCAACTGCTAAGCCTTGATGATGCAAGGGAGAAATTTCACAGAGTCCTTCAGTATGAAAATCGTTCCAACGCAATTACTGCTCTGCTGCACCTAGATAGTTGTGTGATTTGCCTGATGTTGGTGAGAACATCATCTGAAGTTGGAGCTGATATCAAGACCTTATTAGAGGTAGATGCAGAGATAGTAAAATCGTGTCACAATGGGATGATTTTACTGGATGCAACTAGTCAGTTCTGAATAGTTGCATTAGTGAATTGTTGAACTGTCTTACCATCCTACCATTCACTTAAACATTTGTAAGAATCTTATAACAAGAATTAATACGATTCTTATTGGTGCATCTATTAACAAGGGAGAAAGGCAAGACCTAATGGTGTGGTACTAGCAGAACAGGAAAAAAGTGTGCCCAAAGTTTTGTATAAATATGGGTGATTGTAACACTCCAACCATTTCTGTTCAGTGGTTGGTGAACCACAGGTTGGGCCAATTGAGGAGTGTGGATCTGGCAGCTGCACCCCAGCTCCACCCTAAGATCAATAGCATGCCATGTTTGGATGTTGTAGAGGTAAAGTCTGTGAGGTTGCTGCCACGTTACAGCTGCAGGTCATATGGATTTTGTAGTCTATGTTGACTACATGGTGGTACAACCTGCACCAACCATCTTTGGATAGAGAGACTTTTTGGTCAGAAATCTTGCTTGTCCTTGTAAAAGTTGGTGCCAAAGTACTAGGAAATTGCTGCTTCTGTGATTGCATTCCTCAACCACCATCTTCACTGCCTGGAAAGGCAAGGGCAACTGACAGTTGGGGGAAGTCCCCCACTTCAGCCTTCCACTTTAAGTTGAACATTTTCATTCCTGGATGTTTTTGCTATTGCTTATTCATTTCTAGATCATATTTCTTTGGAAGTAATATTCAAAGAGAATTGGAAGTGCAAATCTGCAGAGAGATAGCAGGCAACTGCAGGAAACATAAAGTTGTGGTGGTAGGGGATTTTAATTTTCCATACATTGATTGGGTCTCCCATATTGTTAGGGGTCTAGATGGTTTAGAGCTTGTAAAATGTGTTCAGGAAAGTTTTCTAAATCAATATATAGAGGGACCAACTAGAGGGGATGTAATATTGGATCTCCTGTTAGGAAACGAGTTAGGACAAGTGACAGAAGCCTGTGTAGGGGAGCACTTTGGTTCCAGTGATCATAACACCATTAGTTTCAACTTGATCATGGACAAGGATAGATCTGGTCCTAGGGTTGAGGTTCTTAACTGGAAGAAGGCCATATTTGAAGAAATGAGAAAGGATCTAAAAAGCGTGGATTGGGACAGGTTGTTCTCTGGCATGGACGTGATCGGTAGGTGGGAAGCCTTCAAAGCAGAAATTTTGAGAGTGCAGAATTTGTATGTTCCTGTCAGGATTAAAGGCAAGGTGAATAGGAATAAGGAACCTTGGTTCTCAAGGGATATTGCAACTCTGATAAAGAAGAAGAGGGAGTTGTATGATGTGTATAGGAAGCAGGGAGTAAATAAGGTGCTTGAGGAGTATAAGAAGTGCAAGAAAATACTTAAGAAAGAAATCAGGAGAGCTAAAAGAAGACATGAGGTTGCCTTGGCAGTCAAAGTGAAGGATAATCCAAAGAGCTTTTACAGGTATATTAAGAGCAAAAGGATTGTAAGGGATAAAATTGGTCCTCTTGAAGATCAGAGTGGTCGGCTATGTGAGGAACCAAAGGAAATGGGGGAGATCTTAAATAGGTTTTTTGCGTCTGTGTTTACTAAGGAAACTGGCATGAAGTCTATGGAATTAAGGGAAACAAGTAGTGAGATCATGGAAACTGTACAGATCGAAAAGGAGGAGGTCCTTGCTGTCTTGACGAAAATTAAAGTGGATAAATTCCCGGGACCTGACAGGGTGTTCCCTCGGACCTTGAAGGAGACTAGTGTTGAAATTGCAGGGGCCCTGGCAGAAATATTTAAAATGTCGCTGTCTACAGGTGAGGTGCCGGAGGATTGGAGAGTGGCTCATGTTGTTCCGTTGTTTAAAAAAGGATCGAAAAGTAATCCGGGAAATTATAGGCCAGTAAGTTTAACGTCGGTAGTAGGTAAGTTATTGGAGGGAGTACTAGGAGACAGAATCTACAAGCATTTGGATAGACAGGGACTTATTAGGGAGAGTCAACATGGCTTTGTGTGTGGTAGGTCATGTTTGACCAATCTATTGGAGTTTTTCGAGGAGGTTACCAGGAAAGTGGATGAAGGGAAGGCAGTGGATATTATCTACATGGACTTCAGTAAGGCCTTTGACAAGGTCCCGCATGGGAGGTTAGTTAGGAAAATTCATTTGCTAGGTATACATGGAGAGGTGGTAAATTGGATTAGACATTGGCTCGATGGAAGAAGCCAGAGAGTGGTGGTAGAGAATTGCTTCTCTGAGTGGAGGCCTGTGACTAATGGTGTGCCACAGGGATCAGTGCTGGGTTCATTGTTATTTGTCATCTATATCAATGATCTGGATGATAATGTGGTAAATTGGATCAGCAAGTTTGCTGATGATACAAAGATTGGAGGTGTAGTAGACAGTGAGGAAGGTTTTCAGAGCCTGCAGAGGGACTTGGACAGCTGGAAAAATGGGCTAAAAAATGGCAGATGGAGTTTAATACTGACAAGCGTGAGGTATTGCACGTTGGAAGGACAAACCAACGTAGAACATACAGGGTTAATGGTAAGGCACTGAGGAGTGCAGTGGAACAGAGGGATCTGGGAATACAGATACAAAGTTCCCTAAAAGTGGCGTCACAGGTAGATAGGGTCATAAAGAGAGCTTTTGGTACATTGGGCTTTATTAATCAAAGTATTGAGTATAAGAGTTGGAATGTTATGATGAGGTTGTATAAGGCATTGGTGAGACCGAATCTGGAGTATTGTGTTCAGTTTTGGTCACCAAATTACAGGAAGGATATAAATAAGGTTGAAAGAGTGCAGAGAAGGTTTACAAGGATGTTGCCGGGACTTGAGAAACTCAGTTACAGAGAAAGGTTGAATAAGTTGGGACTTTATTCCCTGGAGCGTAGAAGAATGAGGGGAGATTTGATAGAGGTATATAAAATTATGATGGGTATAGATAGAGTGAATGCAAGCAGGCTTTTTCCACTGAGGCAAGGGGAGAAAAAAACCAGAGGACATGGGTTAAGGGTGAGGGGGGAAAAGTTTAAAGGGAACATTAGGGGTGGCTTCTTCACACAGAGAGTGGTGGGAGTATGGAATGAGCTGCCAGACGAGGTGGTAAATGCGGGTTCTTTTTTAACATTTAAGAATAAATTGGGCAGATACATGGATGGGAGGTGTATGGAGGGATATGGTCCGTGTGCAGGTCAGTGGGACTAGGCAGAAAGTGGTTCGGCACAGCCAAGAAGGGCCAAAAGGCCTGTTTCTGTGCTGTAGTTTCTATGGTTTCTATGGTAACTTCGCTATAGCGAACCAAAAAGGCAGCTCATCACTACATTTTGAATGGTAAATGAGGATGAAGATTTGCTGGTCTTTTTATTGGCACACACATCCTGAGAATGATAGTAACAGCTACATTCTGACCACCAGGCACATCCATGTCCCTTCTATCTAAGAGGTATGGAGTCATAGACATAGAAAACCTATAGCACAGAAATAGGCTCTTTGGCCCATCTAGTTCATGGCAAACTATTAATCTGCTGAGTCCCATTGACCTGCACCCACATTATAGCCCTCTATACCCCTCCCATCCATGTACCTATCCAAATTTCTCCTAAATGTTGAAATCAAACTTGGATCCATCACTTTCATTGGCATTTCATTTGACACTCTCACCAACCTCCGAGTAAAGAAATTTCCCCTCATGTTCACCTTAAGCATTTCACCTTTCACCCTTAACCCATGACCTCCAGTTCTAGTATCAATTAACTTCAGTGGGAAAAGCCTGCTTGCATTTACCCCATTTACACCCCTCATAATATTTTATACCTCTATCAAATCTCCCCTCATTCTCCTATACTTTAAGGAATAAAGTTCTAACCTATTCAACCTTACCCTATATCTCAGGTCCTCAAGTCCTGGCAACATCCTTGTGAATTTTCTCTGCACTCTTTCAATCTTTTTGACATCTTTCCTGTAGCTAGGTGGTCAAAACGGCACAACTCCAAGGTAGGCCTCATTAAGGTCTTGTACAACTTCAACATAACATCCCATCTCCTGTACTCAATACTTTGATTTATGAAGGCCAATGTGCCAAAAGTTTACTTTATGACCCTACTAACCTGTGTTGCCACTTTCAAGGAATTATGGACCTGTATTCCCAGATCCTTTTATTCTACTGCATTCCTCAATGCCCCACCACTCACCATGTAAGTCCTACCCTAGTTTGTTCTCCTAAAGTGTAACACCTCACACTTGTCTGCATTAAATTCCTTCTGCCATTTTGCAGCCCATTTTTCCAACTGGTCCAGGTCCTGATGCAAGCTTTGATAGTCTTTCTCACCATCCACTACACCCCCAACCTTGGTGTCTTCTGCAAATTTGCTGATCCAGTTTACCACATTATCATCCAGCTCGTTGATATAGATGATAAACAACAACAGACCCAGCACCAATCCCTGTAGCACTCCACGAGTCAAGGGCCTCCAGTCAGAGATGCAACCATCTACTACCACTCTCTGGCTTCTCTCCCAAAGTCAACGTCTAACCCAATTTACTTCCTCATCTTGAATGCCGAGCGATTGAAACTTTTTGACCAACCTCCCATGCAGGACTTATTCAAATGCCTTGCTAAGTTCCATGTAGACAACATCCACTGCCATACCTTCGTCAACTTTCCTAGCAACTTTGAATTACTCTATAAGAGTGTACAAAGCTATGTTTACCCCTAATCTGTCCCTGTCTATCCAAGTACTTATATATCCAGTCTTTTAAGAATACACTCCAATAACTTTCACAGTACTGATATCAGGCTCACTGGCCTATAACTTCCTGGGCTTATTCTCAGAGTCTTTCTTAACAATGGAAGAAAATGAGCTATCCTCCAATGCTCCAGTACCTCACTCATGGCTAAGGACATTTTAAATATCTCTGTTAGGGTCCCTTCAATTTCTGCACTTGCCTCCCACAGGGTTTGAGGGGACACCTCGTCAGACCCTGGGGACTTATCCACCCTAATTTGCCTCAAGACAGCAAACACTTTCTGTAATCTGTATATGGTCTATGACCTCGCTGCTGCTTTGCCTCACTTCTGTTGATGCTGTGTTTGTTTCCTGAGTAAATGCAGATGCAAAAAATCCATGTAAGATCTCCCCCATCTCTTTTGGCTCTATGCATGGATGACCACTCTGATCTTCCAGAAAACCAATTTTCTCCCTTGCTATCCTTTTGTTCCTAATATATCTGTAGAAGCCTTTGGGATTCTCCTTGTCTGCTAGAGCAACTTATGTCTTCTTTTTAGCCCTCCTGATTTCTTTCTAAAGTGTTCTCTTGCATTTCTTATACTCCATAAACACCGCATTTGTTCCTACCTGCCTATACCTGCTAGGCACCTCCTTTTTTTCCTCTTAGCCAGGGCCTCAATATCTCTTGAAAACCAAGGTTCCCTAAATCTGTTATCCTTCCCTTTTATTCTGACAGGCACATACAAGGCTTTGCACTCTCAAAATTTCACTTTTGGAGCCTCCCACTTACTAAGTACACCTTTGCCCTAAAACAACCTGTCTCAATCTACACTTGTCAGATCCTTTCTGATACCACCAAAATTTGCCTTTCTCCAATTTAGAATCTCAATCCAAGGACCAGACCTATCCTTTTCCATAATTACCTTGAAACTAATGGCATTATGATCATGACATGCAAAGTGTTCCTTGACAAAATCTTTTGTCACTTGCCCTGTCTCAGTCCTTAATAGGAGATGTAGGGTAGCACTCTCTCTAGTTAAGACCTCTATGTTCTGATTTCTTAACTTTCCTGAACACATTTCACAAGCTCTATCCCATCCAGCCCTTTTACAATATGGAATCCCCAGTCAATATGTGTGAAGTTAAAATCACCTATGCTATGTTTCTTGCAACAATCTGTGATTTCTCTACAAATTTGCTCCTCTAAATCCTGTAAACTGTTGGGTGGTCATGCCTTTTCCAATATAACCCCATTAACATGGTAATCCCTTTCTTATTCCAAAGTTCCACCAATATAGCCTCAGTAGATGAGCTATCCAGTCCTGCCTAAGTACTGCTGTGACATTTTCCCTGACTAGTAATGCCACTCCACCTCTTTTAATTCCTCCTGCTCTATCTCGTCTTGAAGAATGGAACCCTGGAACATTGAGCTGCCAGTCCTGCCACTCCTGCGAACAAGTTTCACGAATGGCTACAATATCATAATTCTATGTGCTGATCCATGCTCTAAACTCATCTACTTTTCCTACAATTCTCCTTGAATTGAAATACACACAACTGAGAACATTAGTCCCACCATTCGCAACCTTTCGATTCCTGACTTTGTACATAGGCTTAACAACATCTTTCCCCACAACCATTCCACTACCTGCTCTAGCACTCTGGTTCCCACCCCACTGTAACTCCAGTTCAACAGCCCCCCCCGCCATGCAGTACTAGCAAACCTTCCCGCTAGGTATTAGTTCCCCTCCAGTTTAGGTGCAAACTGTCCTTTCTGTACAGGTCCCACCTTCTCTGGAAGAGAGCATAATGGACCAAAAATTTGAAGCCCTCCCACCTATACCATGTATCATCTTCTTTGCCACATGTTAGACTGTATGACCTTCCTACTTCTGGCCTCACTAGCACGTGGCATGGGTAGCAATCTAGAATTGCTGCCCTGGGGGTCATACCCTTTAACTTGTCACCTAACTCCCTGAACTCACTTTTCAGGACCTCGTCACCCTTCCTCCCCATCGACATGGACCACAACCTCTGACTGCTCACCCTCCCACTTAAGAATGCCGAGGACTTGATTCGAGATGTCCCACTCCCTGGTACCAAGCAGACAATATACAATCTGGGCATCTCATTCTTGTTCACAGAACTTCCTGCCCATTGCCAAACTAATGAACCCCTATCACTCCAGCTCGCCTTTTCTTCCCCCTTCCCTTCTGAGCCACAGAGCTAGACTCAGTGCCAGAAGTGCAAAATATAAGTAAGATACAATAAAAAGAAACAAAATAAAGCCCGTGAATCGTCACAAAATATGTTGAGATGTAGCTGTTCATCTACAGTGCCCAACTTTTGTTCACATGAAAATCATATTTGTGAAACCCATACACCTTTTTTCACAGTAAAGCCAAAGAAAACCAGGGAAAATTATAAAGGACAAAAAACTAAAAATTCAAAAACTGAAATGTCAGCAGTTCAGAAGTATCCATCCCTCTTTGCTCAGTACTTAGTTGAACCACCTCTCACAGTTATTACAGCCAGTAGACTTTTTTGATAAATCTTTATCAGCTTTGTACAATGTGATAGAGCAAGATTTGCCCATTCCTCATTGCAAGAATGCTTAAGTTGTGCTAGGTTAGTTGTGGAGCAGTGGTGAACAGCAATTTTGAGGTTTTCCCGGAGATGTCTGATCGGGTTAGGACTCTGACTGGGCCACTTAAGGACATAAATTTTCTTAATTTGAAGCCACTCTATGGTTGATCTGGCAGTGTGCTTTGGGTTGTTGTCCTGCTGAAAGACAAAATTCCTCCTCATTTTAAGCTTTCTGGCAGAGGCTAGCAGGTTTTAATCCAAGATCTCTCTGTATTTAGCAGTATTCATCCTCCCATTAATCCTGACCAGATTTCCAGTCCCTGCTACTGAAAAGCATTCCCATAGAATGATACTTCATCCACCATACTTTAGAGTAGGGATGGTGTTACCTAGCTGATGCACAGTATTGGATTTACACCACATGTACACTTACAAAAAAGTATATCCTTGTTCATAAAGACTTTGCAAAGCATTATTTAGAAGATACTGTAAAGATGTGGAAGAAGGTCTTGTAAACAACAGGAATTCTGCAGATGCTGGAAATTCAAGTAACACACATCAAAGTTGCTGGTGAACACAGCAGGCCAGGCAGCATCTCTAGGAAGAGGTGCAGTCGACGTTTCAGGCCGAGACCCTTCGTCAGGACTAACTGAAGGAAGAGTGAGTAAGGGATTTGAAAGTGGGAGGGGGAGGGGGAGATCCAAAATGATAGGAGAAGACAGGAGGGGGAGGGATAGAGCCAAGAGCTGGACAGGTGATAGGCAAAAGGGGATACGAGAGGATCATGGGACAGGAGGTCTGGGAAGAAAGACGGGGGGGGGGAACCCAGAGGGTGGGCAAGAGGTATATTCAGAGGGACAGAGGGAGAAAAAGGAGAGTGAGAGAAAGAATGTGTGCATAAAAATAAGTAACAGATGGGGTACGAGGGGGAGGTGGTGCCTTAGCGGAAGTTAGAGAAGTCTGGGTATTCCGTCTGGGTAGCCTCCAACCTGATGGCATGAACATTGACTTCTCTAACTTCCGCTAAGGCCCCACCTCCCCCTCGTCCCATGATCCTCTCGTATCCCCTTTTGCCTATCACCTGTCCAGCTCTTGGCTCTATCCCTCCCCCTCTTGTCTTCTCCTATCATTTTGGATCTCCCCCTCCCCCTCCAACTTTCAAATCCCTTACTCACTCTTCCTTCAGTTAGTCCTGACGAAGGGTCTCGGCCTGAAACGTCGACTGCACCTCTTCCTAGAGATGCTGCCTGGCCTGCTGCGTTCACCAGCAACTTTGAAGAAGGTCTTGTGGTTGGATGAGACTACACATAGAAACATAGAAAGCTACAGCACATTACAGACCCTTTGGCCTACAATGTTGTGCC
This sequence comes from Mobula hypostoma, assembly GCF_963921235.1. Classification (NCBI taxonomy): domain Eukaryota; kingdom Metazoa; phylum Chordata; class Chondrichthyes; order Myliobatiformes; family Myliobatidae; genus Mobula; species Mobula hypostoma. Next base: position 46,847,378 of record NC_086128.1, read on the forward strand.
AACCATGTAACCTACTCTAGAAGTTGCCTAGAGTTTTCCTACCGCATAGCCCTCTATTTTTCTAAGCTCCATGTAATTATCTAAGAGTCTCTTAAAAGACCCTATTGTATCCACCCCTACCACCTTTGCTGGCAGTGTATTCCACGTACCCACCACTCTGTGTGAAAAACCTACCTCTGACAGTAGTCTGGGGTATATCTCATCCAGTCTTGGCGACTTATCTAATAATACTTTTCAAAAGCTCCAGCACATCCTGTTTCTTAATGTCTATACACTCAAGCATTTCAGTCCACTGTAAGTCATCCCCACAATTGCCAAGGTCCTTTTCACTGGTGAATACTGAAGCAAAGTATTCATTAAGTACCTCCGCTACCTCCTCTGGCTCTATGCACATGTTTCCATTCTCGCTCCTGATTGGTCGTATTGTCACACGGCTCATCCTCTTGCTCTTCACATTCTGTACTTGTAGGTTGCCTTGGGGTTTTCCTTAATCTGCTCGCCAAGCCCTTCTCATGTCCCCATGGCCCCTTCTAGTTCTCCTAATTTCATTCTTAAACTCCTTCCTGGCATCCTTGTAATTTTCTAGAGCTCTAGCAGTAGCTAGTTTCTTGAACCTTTCATGAGCTTTTCTTTTCTTCTTAATTAGATTTTTTACATCCTTTGTACACCATGGTTCTTCTACCCTACCATCCTTCCATCCTTTCCCTGCCTCAATGCAAAACGCCAGCTAAAAGTGGAACTTTTTGCCCCAATTGATATATTGATATATGTGACATATACACAGCACACAGTATATATAGAAACATAGAAAATAGGTGCAGGAGTAGGCCATTCGGCCCTTCGAGCCTGCACCGCCATTTATTATGATCATGGCTGATCATCCAACTCAGAACCCTGCACCAGCCTTCCCTCCCCTGATCCCCGTAGCCACAAGGGCCATATCTAACTCCCTCTTAAATATAGCCAATGAACTGGCCTCAACTGTTTCCTGTGGCAGAGAATTCCACAGATTCACCACTCTCTGTGTGAAGAAGTTTTGCCTAATCTTGGTCCTAAAAGGCTTCCCTTTATCCTCAAACTGTGACCCCTCGTTCTGGACTTCCCCAACATCGGGAACAATCTTCCTGCATCTAGCCTGTCCAATCCCTCTAGGATCTTATACGTTTCAATAAGATCCCCCCTTAATCTTCTAAATTCCAATGAGTACAAGCCCAGTTCATCCAGTCTTTCTTCATATGAAAGTCCTGCCATCCCAGGAATCAATCTGGTGAACCTTCTTTGTACTCCCTCTATGGCAAGGATGTCTTTCCTCAGATTAGGGGACCAAAACTGCACACAATACTCCAGGTGTGGTCTCACCAAGGCCTTGTACAACTTCAGTAGTACCTCCCTGCTCCTGTACTCAAATCCTCTCGCTATAAATGCCAACAACAAATGTCTTTTTCACCGCCTGCTGTACCTGCATGCCCACTTTCAATGACTGGTGTATAATGACACCCAGGTCTCGTTGCACCTCCCCTTTTCCTAATCGGCCACCATTCAGATAATAATCTGTTTTCCTATTTTTGCCACCAAAGTGGATAACTTCACATTTATCCACATTAAATTGCATCTGCCATGAATTTGCCCACTCACCCAACCTATCCAAGTCACCCTGCATCCTCTTAGCATCCTCCTCACAGCTAACACTGCCGCCCAGCTTCGTGTCATCCGCAAACTTGGAGATGCTGCATTTAATTCCCTCATCCAAGTCATTAATATATATTGTAAACAACTGGGGTCCCAGCACTGAGCCTTGCGGTACCCCACTAGTCACCGCCTGCCATTCTGAAAAGGTCCCGTTTATTCCCACTCTTTACTTCCTGTCTGCTAACCAATTCTCCACCCACACCAATACCTTACCCCCAATACCGTGCGCTTTAAGTTTGCACACTAATCTCCTGTGTGGGACCTTGTCAAAAGCCTTTTGAAAATCCAAATATACCACATCCACTGGTTCTCCCCTATCCACTCTACTAGTTACATCCTCAAAAAATTCTATGAGATTCGTCAGACATGATTTTCCTTTCACAAATCCATGCTGACTTTGTCCGATCATTTCACCGCTTTCCAAATGTGCTGTTATCATATCTTTGATAACTGACTCCAGCAGTTTCCCCACCACCGACGTTAGGCTAACCGGTCTATAATATATAATTGAATTGATTTTATTTCTGACATGCTTCACATACATGAGTAAAAATCTTTACATTACATCTCCGTCTGAATGTGCAATGTGCAATTTGTAGTAATTTGTAATAAATAGTAGGTACAACAGGACAGTCAATAAATCAGAAAGGCTCAAACTGGACAGAAATCCATCTTATTAAAATACTTGCCCTTTTCTTTCCTCCATCTGATTACAGACATATTTAGTCAGACAGAAACCATCACAACCGAAGTCTGTGAGCTGTGGGATCTGATGAGCAGTCTGTACCTGAAGCATGAACCTTTGTTAAATGGTAACCAAAGCACAGTTCACTTTTAGCCTTCATTTCTATGAAATGTTGCTGAAGTGGAATTCTGTATGTTATACAGATTTATATGATGTAAATGACTTTTCCTAGTTTACATCTTTTAAAAATAATTCCACAAAATACTAGGTTTGCGTGTTTTTTAAAAATTTCATCTGTCCCATAATCCTCCCGGAATGAATCAGACCTGCCCCTTGTAGAGCTTGAATGGGGCCTATTATTACTTGATTTTGCCATTCACTACCGGCCTACCAGCTTAAGTTGCCATGCTGCTTCGATCTCATCAGCCTGTCTTTTGATTTCCTATTTCCTTGGAATCTGGATTTAGGCACAGTACTTATGGATTTAGAAAAGAAGTTATAACTGAGTTAATGCTTAGCAATGCAGTGACAGTAATCTGTAATTCTGATGTTGAAAAGAACTTGAGTGCTGGCAATTATAATATAATGCTACGTAATATATGGCAATTAGTCTGTAGAAAATGATAATCTAGTGGATCATATTATGATTGAGCTTTGTGGGGGAACTGGGGAGGAACAACATGATAATGAAGTAATGTAGTTGGAACTGAGTGAAATTGGAAAAGTGAAAAATTGAAGTTATAGTGAATTAAATGAGTTGCTAAGAAAATATTAAGGATTGAAAATGAATATAAAGAACTGTAATAGGTATCAGGGGAAATAATGAGAGTTCTTTGAGAAGGGGAGAACCATTGCTAGTGAATGAACTAACAACTCGTGAAAAGTGCAATAATTGCAAGAGGAGAGCAGAGGTGGCAGAAGCAATTTGGGTGGAATTAATGATGATAAGAACAGCAATTTGTAATAAATGCCAACTACTGCTGCCTGTCAGTTCAACCTGAGCTACAGGTAATGAGTTATTTGGCTGAGTAAAATGGCATGAAGGAAATTTTAATATTATAGACATGAGGGAATATCAGTAAAATCAAGGGCAATTTGGAGATAGCTATGAGTCGAAAGTGAAAGTGCAAGTCAATTTATTAAGATATTAAGTCATTGCTTAAGAACACAAGTGAGGCTACGTAGGTACCAAATTACTGGCAGTAATAGAATGCAAAAATGATTGAGTAGCAGCAAGCAATTTTCAGCAAGGAATTCAGCTCCTTTCTGTTTATCCAATCTAAAAGTGAAATGACCATCCCTATACTCACTGTTCTTGATCTGCATTTGATTTAGTTAGGGTGATACCGAGACCTACCTCCTTGATCAAGATTTCAGTCACCAGATATATTCTTCTTTAGCTTAGCCATTTTTTGGTTGAGTAAGTTTCTCTATATGAATAAAGAGAACATACAGAGTTGCTCTCTATGAAACACGTTGCTGCCTTTATCTTGATGAAGGGCCTCGGCCCATAACATTGACTGTTGGTTCCTTTCCATAGATGCTGCCTAACCTACTGAGTTCCTCCAGCATTTTCCGTGTGTGTTTCTTTGGATTTCCAGAATCTGCAGAATCTCTTGTGTTTATTATGTCTTTATCTTGTCTTGGTTGCTTCAATGTTTTTTGTAAGACTGAAGGTGGAAGTTAAGCTTCAAGTACACAGAGCAAAAAACTGCAAATGCTGGAAGTCCAAGATACAAAGAAATTCTGGAAGCTTTCGACAGTTCAGGATGCATCACTGGGAAGAGAAACAGAACTGATGATTCAGGAGAAGGACCCTTCATTGAAACTGGTAAGTGGTAAGGTGAACATGTTGGGGGGGGAGGCAGAGGGAACAGCTGGAATATCTGTAGTAAAGTAGTACCAAAGGTGTCAAGATAGCAATTATTTTTTAAAAAAGCAGTTAGTGACAGAAAGAAAAAAAAGGAAATGAAAGAAGCAGAATGGTACAGCCATACCTTTACAGGGAAAAAAATAAAGCAGAGTTTACCAAAACTTATTAAGTTCATAGTCTCAAAGGATTTAATGCACCCAAAGGGGAGATGAGGTGCTGCTCCTTATGGTGATATTGGGCTTCCCTGGTGCAATGCAAGAGGCTGATTAGAGTGGGAGTGAGACAACAAAATAAAGTGACAACTGACTTGGAGCTCTGTAACCTTTGGGGACTGAACAGAGGTCTTCTGAAAACCAGTCACCAAATCTGCATTTGGGTTTCTTCAATGGAGCGAAGACCACATTGTCAGTACCTGAGTGAAGGACACTAAATTGTTGGAAATGCAGCTGAATTGCTTCTTCATCTGGAGTGGCTGTTTGGGTCCTTGAATGGTTGAAAGGAGGTGAGATAAGATGGAAAATGTTGCATCTCACCTAGGTGCATGGGCCAGAACTGTAAGAAAGGGAGTAGTTGATAGAGGTGGCAGGATAAACCTGGCAGATGCAAAGAGATGTTGTTGAACTTCTTGACTGCTGTTGCATTTGCACAGTTCCATCTAATTCCCAGGGTGTTAAGAAGTTTAATAATTATAATGATATTATATTGAAATGATACCATCGAAGCCAGAGAACCAGAATCGGGTTTATTATCACTGATATATGTCATGAAGTTTGTTGTTTTGCAGCAGCAATACGTACTGTAAAAAATACTATGAGTTACAATTGGAAACATAAAGAACAAGCAGATAATGCATAAAGAGGGTAAAATGGTGAGGTAGTGTTCATGGGACATGCACCATTGAGAAATGTGATGGTGGAGGGGAGGAAGCTGTTCTTAAAACATTAAATGTGTTTCTTTAGGCTCATGTGCATCCTCCCTGCTGGTAATAATGAGAAATTGGCATGACCTGGATGCTCAGGGTCCATAGTGATGGACACCACCTTCTTAAGGCAGTGATTCAGCCTGTCAGAATGCTCTCCATGGTATATCTGTAGAAATTTTCTAGAGGCTTTGGTGACAAACCACATCTCAAACTCCGAATAAAATATAGCCGCTCGTCTGCCTTCTTTGATATGTTGAGCCCAGGATACAGTAGAGCTAGAAAGTTTGTGAATCCTGAAGAATTTTTTCTGCTTCTGCATAAGTATGACCTAAAATGTGATCAGATCTTCATTTAAGCCCTAAAACGAGATAAAAAGAACCCAATTAAATAAATAGCACAATAACATTATACTCCTTCATTTATTTATTGACAAAAATATCCAATATTACATGTATTTGTTGGAAAAAGTGTGTGAACCTTTGCTTTCAGTAACTGATGTGAACCCCTCGTACAGCAATAATTTCAGCCAAACATTTCCGGTAACTGTTGATCAGTCCTGCACATTGGCTTGGATGAATTTTCGGCCATTCCTCCCTACACCACTGTAGATATTCAGAGATGTTGACACCCAGGAACTTAAAGCTGCTCCTAAGACCTTGAGCGTGTTTCTTGAACACTTGATACGGACTGGTGTGGGTTCTCCCAACTTTCCTTTCCTAAAGCCTACAATCAATTCCTTGGTCTCACTGACATTGAGTGCAAGGTTGTTGCTGCACCACCACTCAAACGGTCGATCTCACTCCTGTATGCTTCCTTGTCACCATCTGAGAGTTTGCCAACAATCGTCGTTTCATCAGTGAATTTATCAATGTGGTTCAAAGTTCAAAGGAAATTTATTATCAAACTTGAAGTCAGAAGTTTACATCCACCTTAGCCAAATACATTTAAACTTAGTTTTTCACAATTCCTATGTATTTAAATACATTTAAATGTATTTGGCTAAGGTGTACGTAAACTTCTGACTTCAACTTTATATGTCACCATATGCTATTCTGAGATTTATTTTCTTGTGGACATTTACAGAAGAACAAAGAACTACAGTAGCATCAGTGAAAAACTACACACAAAGACTGACAAACAACCAATCTGCAAGAAAGACAAACTGTGCAAATACAGAAAAAATAATTAATTAATATTGACATCATGAATTAGAGTCATAAAGTCATAGAAAACTACAACACAGAAACAGGTCCTCTGGCCCACCCAGTCCATGCTGAATCATTTAAACTGCCTAGTCCCATCAGCCTGCACCAGGAGCATAGCCCTCGATACCCCTACCATCCATGCACCAATTCAAACTTCTCTTGAATGTTGAAACCGAAATCGCATCCACCACTTGTGCTGACAGCTTGTTCCACACCCTCACCACTCTTGGAGTGAAGATGTTTCCCCTCATGTTCCCCTTAAACATTTCACCTTTCACCCTTAACCTATGACCTCTAGTTGTAGTCTCACTCAACCTCAGTGGAAAGAGCCTGCTGGCATTTACCCTATCTATACCCCTTGTAATGTTGTATACCTCTATCAAAGCTCTCCTTAATCTTCAACGTTCTAGGGAATAAGGTTCCAGCTTGTTCAGTCTTTCTTTATAACATCCTTGTAAATTTTCTCTGTCCTCGTTCAATCTTATTTACATCTTTCCTGTGGGAAGGTGACCAAGACTGCACACAATACCTCAAATTAGGCTTCACTAATGTCTTATACAACTTCAACATACTGTAACAACCCAGCTCCTACACTAAATACTTGGTTCTATGAAGGCCAATGTTTCAACAGCATTCTTTACGACTCTGTCTACCTGTGACACCACTTTGAATGCATTATGGACCAATACTCCCAGATCCCTTTGTTCTACCACACTCCTCAGTGCCCTACCACTCTTTGTGTAAGACCTACCCTAGTAGGTCCTCTCAAAGTGTAATACCTCACACTTGTCTGCATTAAGTTCCATCTGACATTTTTCAGCCTATTTCTCCAGCTGATCAGATCCCACTGCAAACTTTAATAGTCTTTCTTGCACGTACTCCCTTGCGACTCCCTTGTCCATCCGTTCCCCCCCCATCCCTCCCCACTGATCTCCCTCCCGGCACTTATCCGTGTAAGCGGAACAAGTGCTACACATGCCCTTACACTTCCTCCCTCACTACCATTCAGGGCCCCAGACAGTCCTTCCAGGTGAGGCGACACTTCACCTGTGAGTCGGCTGGGGTGATATACTGCGTCCGGTGCTCCCAATGTCTTTTGTCTTTCACTCTTAACATATCTGTAGAATGAGGTTCATAGGAATTATTCCGGGCACAAAAGGGTTAATGTAGGATGAGCATTTGATGGCTCTGAGCTTATACTTATAAGAATGAGGGGGATCTCAATGAAACCTATCAAATATTGAAAAGCCTCAATAGAGTGGACGTGGAGAGGAAGTTTCCGATAGCGGGTTAGTCTAGGACCAGAGGGCACAACCTCAGAATAGAGTGATGTCCATTCAGAACAGGGATGAGAAAGAATTTCTTTAGCCAGAGAGTGGTGAATCTGCGGAATTCATTGCCACAGATGGCTGTGGAGGACAGGTCATTGAGTATATTTAAAGCAGAGGTTTAAGGGTTCTTTATTAGTCAGGGCATCAAAAGTTATGGTGAGAGGGCAGGAGAATGGGGTTGAGAGGGATAATAAATGACCAAATGGATATGCGCCTATGTCTTATGGTGTAAATTATATACTGTCGGAAAGAATACAGTTACAAAAACAACAAAATCCATTTTAGTGATCATAGTGCTGCTAAACTGTTGTGATTAGGGTTGTGCCAATCAGGCAACAGGTTTGGGGGAAAGGAATAGTCAAGATTTTGGGTTGAAACCAACCACTTGTAAATATTTCTCAGGCAATCTAGGATCTCTGCAGTCCTGAGTTTCCAAACATTTAGAAGGAGAAATGATGTCAGCGCAGTCTGGAATTGTCTTAGGGAAAAGGCAACAAATGTATCATCTTCCATGATCTCAGGATTCACCAAAGTACTTAACAGCTCACAAAGTATGAGTGAAGTGCAGTTATTATTATAATCCACAAAAACCAAAGAGAAAATTACCAGATAGTTGCTCAGTCATGTTGGATTTACCACAGCAACATATGTTCATTACCACATCTGACCTCATCCCACACCAATAGTCATGAGAACCTAGATTAATATATTGAGCTTTTGTAATTGTTAGGATGTTTGCGATAATTATGAACCCTTGAAATAAAACCTTGGGATCAAGGGGGAATGAAAGAATATGTTAAAATGGTTGCTTGTATTTTCTTCTTTTAGGTGGTTAATAATCAGCTTTGCATATGTTTAAGAGACAATTGTGATAATTAAAAATGCTGAAATGCACAAAAAAGTGGTTTGACGGGAACAGGTGCGGGCTGCAGAGGGTCAGACTCTTAACAATCAGGCACTGCTCTGGCTTTGCAATCTACTTCACTCTTATTGATTATTAATGCCACTCAAAACAGCTGCTTGCAATAGTTGTAACTCCAAATGGAAGAAGAAAAGGTGTTTGAGAAAAGAATGAAAAGAAGGAAACATTGGATGTCTCGTTATTAATGATCAGGATATGTCAGTAAGAATTTTGTGATGATTTTTACAAAAGATAAAGTGAAAAAGTGGAAATAAATGTGTTAAAAGAATTGGTTTTGTAAAGCTTAGAGTTCTAGGTGTCAGCAGTCGAACCTTACGTAAATGGACATTCAGCATGAAAATAAAATAGAGATTTATTTCAGCTGGTTTACAGCTCTGATGTGGGTGATTTGCTGGCGGAAGACAGGTGGCTTGGCAAATTTCCCATAAGAACATGAGCCTCCAACCAGAGGCAGCTTTGGTATCTCCATGAAGAGGAAATCAGTAAGAAGGCAATTTAGAAGGAGCTACAAGCACGCTTTAGCAGACCAGAAGGACTAGCTATGCAGTTAGAGAAATAATTTTAAAACAGTGTATCCTCTTCATTCTATTAAGGAATGCTGGGTAGCTCACATGGGAACTGATTTACAAGGATGTTGCTAAGACTTGAAACACTGAGTTATAGGGAGAGTATTACATATGTGCGTCTTGACCAAAGAAAAGGATGGCTGGAGTTGCTTTACACTTTCATGTAAGGGTGTTTATTAGGTGTGTCAAAAATTGAATTTAGAAGACTTAGCAAAATTAACGAAAAGAAAATGGCCAATATTTACAAAAATGATATCTACCAGCAGATGCAATTATAGCTCCATACTTTGTCCAGTGTGAACTCCTGGCAGTCCCAATCTCTCTCTTCTACTGAGGTCAAAGAGGCCATCTTTAATTACCCACAATGAAGTTAACTTAAGACAACACATGAATTAGAATATGATACACCCCACAATGTAGTTACAATCATATTACAAAATAAACAGAGGTATCTACATTAAATACAGTATACAGACAGCATATACACATCTCTATTGCTCAGAAATAATGGCAGGAAACCACCATAAAGCCAACCCATTATAAGAATATACTGGGGGGAAGACATAGAAGTGCGTACACTCAGCACAACGACAGCAGAATGACAAGGGTGTGTGTGTGTGTGTGTGTGTGTGTGTGTGTGTGTGTGTATATAAATGTGCATGTGTAATGAGTGGTCTCCGTCACATTTCCACCCTCCTGTCCCTGTGGCGACAATATTCAGCAGCCAAAAAAGGTAGTCTTCAGTAACATTTCCTTTCCCTGTTTCATGGTGGACCCAGAATTTGTTGGATTGGGGGTCCAGGTACCACCGTCTCACTCTGGCATAGCAGTCCTTCATTGTCTGAATCCATATCAACACTAGTCTGTGTAAAGGTCAAAATCCTTGCCAAAGAGGTAGTACTGGAGGCTGTCAAGGGTTCACTTAATGGCCAGACACTCCTTTTCAATGGTGGAATACCTGGTTTCCCTTGGGGGGAGTTTTCGGCTCAGGTAAAGGACAGGTCGTTCTTCTCCAGGTTCTCCTTGTGCCAGCATTGACCCAATTCCTACTCCTGAAACATCCACCTGGGCAAGGAACTGTTTGTCAATGTCTGGGCTTTGATGGACAGGTGATGAACACATGAGCTTTGAGGGCTTGAAAAGCATTTTCACTCACTTGTCCACATCACTGGGTTGCTTACAAGCTTCTCAGTAAGATTCGTTAGAAGTGCGGTCAGAGTGGCGAATTGTGGAATGAACTGGCTGTCAGCCATCTAGTTGGGAGAGGTCAATCTTCTTAGGCCCCTTCCAGCCATCCTCAAATGGTACATTTTGTGTACAAAAATCACCAGAGACAGGAGAACTAGCAGTTTCCCCATGGTGCGTTGCCAGTGTGACTTTTTAGGCCTTTTGGTTTCTCCCTTGCACAGACTAGCGTCCAAGTCAGGCAGAGATTGTAACCCGGCCATTGCTTTGGTTATAGTACAAGTCATGACAAAATATAAAACAGTACCATCTACTCCTGGATTAACAAATGAGTGTGATTGGCTATTTCCCTTCCTCCGTAACTCATGTAACATAGGCAAATCTCTGCCCAGAATCATGTTAACTGGTAGTTTCTCCATCAACCCCACTTTCATCAAATACTTGCAGTCATCCAGCTCAACAGTGAGGTCCACCAGTGGCTCAGACTTCCTGTCACCATGGATACATTGGGCAGGTGCTAGCTGACTGTGGTCAACATCAAAGGCAGGGGCATAATTTTTCTTAATTAATGACAACAAGCTACCAGAATCTAAAAGAGCAGGTTTTCCATTAACTTTGACTATTATAAACATAAGCTCTTTCTCCTCACACTCTTGGTTTCATTACCATATTCACAATCATTACAGTCATTATCACCATCATCACATTCTCTCTCTCTCTTGGTATAGAGCACCTACCTGACAATTTGGGCTTCTTGAGAGAACATAGAGGACCTATGACCTGGCTGCTGACAATGGTAGCAAATGAAAGTCTTAGAATAACCTACCAAAGGTTCTTTGCCCTCGTTTCTCCCACTCTCCAATTCCACAGTTACCGTGAGAGTCCCTTGGTACATTACAGTTCCTGTTGCTTCGGAATGATGTCTGTGATGACACCCCCTTGCTGGCATTGAGGTACTGCAGGCCAAGTTGATCTGCAGTGAGTCCATCCACTGGCTCATGCTCTCAGACCCATGTTCTGGAGTCTGGACGAAGCACCCACACCAGCTGCTGCAGAACAATGGCCTCACCAATCTCCTCCTTGGGCTTCTGCTCGGGTCGAATCCATCAGTGGTAGAGAACCTTCAGGCAATGATATGTTTCAGTGGAAACTCCACTGGTGGTACAGGACTGGAACGGAAGGGTTGATGATAGATTTCTGCCAGGATGTCAAATTTAGTCAGCAGTGCCACTTTCAGGTCAGGAATGTTGATGGACCTCTCTTCATCCATCACACTATAGGCCTCAAGAGCTTTACCCATCAGCTGTGGCACTAGCCAGCAGGCCCACTCCTCCTCTGGCCATTGCCATATCTTGGCCATCCAACTGAACTTGAGGAGATAGTTTGCAATATTGACACCTAGTTGATAAGATGGCATCTTGGTACCCTTCTGTAGGTTTTGGAGTTCCTTCTTAAAAGGTTCATCTCTGCTCTGCTGGGCAAACAAAAAGTCTCGAACCAGACTTTCTAGCGAGCATTCAAACAGTTTGCTCTGGGTTGAACAACTTCCTCCTCTTTAGTCTTCCAGGCATCTGCTTCATTTGTCGCCTCGGGGAGTTTCCTGACTTGGGGCCGCAACCCCACTTTTCTCTGAGTTAAACACCCATTTTATGACTGGCCATCTCACTGCTGCCACCATATGTTGTGTGCATGGGCTTTGACCGAAGAAAAGAATGGCTCCAGTCGCTTAGCAAATTCGTGCAAGGGTATTTATTAGGTGCGTCAAAACTTACAATAATTAGTGAAAATAGCAAAAAGAGAATGGTCAATACTTACAAAAAGATATCTACCAGAAAAAACAATTATAGCTACATACTATGTCCAGTGTGAACTCATGGCAGCCCCGATCTCTCTCGCCCTGTCTTTTTAGACATCTGGACATACCATTTGTAATTACCCACAAAGCTAACTTAGCACTACACATGAATCAGAATATGATACAACCCACAATGTAGTTACAATCATATTGCAAAATAAACAAAACTATCTACCTGAAATATAGTATACAAACATTTACACATCCCCATTACTAAAGAAATGGAATATTCCTCTGTGTATGGTGGGAAAGCACCATAAAGCCAGCCCATTATGAGAATATGCTGGGGGGAAGACACTGAAGTGCGTGCACTGACAGCAGAGTGACAACGCAGTGAGAGTGAGTACAGTCTGTGTTTACTGAGTGCTCTCCACCACAGAGAGGTTGGGCAGGCTGGGACATTTACCTTGGAGTATAGGACACTGAGAGGTGATCTTAAGGAGGCGTGTAAGATTGTGAGGAGCACTGACAGGATGAATGCACCAGCACCTGGCGTTTGATGGATTGGTTGAGGGAATCACAGAGGGAGAATAGCTCTTGATACTGATATCAGAGTGGGGGAAATATGCACAGCATTGAAGGTGGGGTAAAAAGACTTTGCTTGGTAGTAGGAGGAAGGGGAAGGGGGATCGAGAAGAAAACTGCATTTGCTTCTGGAGAAAGCTGAGGAATTTGTGCTATCACCTTCAATAAGAGAGAGATTGTGGCATTGATGGGCAGATCAGAATTGGAAGGTAGACTGGAAATGTTCAGTGTAAGAATGATAGCCACAAGGATGGAGGGAAGTAGTTTAATTATCTACCAGTCTTTCTACTTCAACAATGGCTCATAGAGCAATCTGATCCGAGTTGTCAATAATACTCTAAAAGGAGAATTGAAAGGGGAAACATCCCTGAAAAATACATCAGGGTTGCAAGTGTGACTGATACCACAGTTCAGCACGTGGGCTGTTAAATATTTGGAGAGACACAAAAATACTTGGCTGTTGTTATGCCCTTCTCCAAAGACAAAACAAGTTCCAATTGCACATTACTGAAAGAATGCTGAGCAACTTCATTTCTAAATAATGAATTGAAATTTTGATTGGTATTATAAGCTGCTAATATATGATAACTGTTGTTAATATCCAATCTTTTTTCCAGTCTTGCAGTTTCTGGGATGTTTGGAAAAATCAGTAGCCTTTGCTCCAAAATGGTTGCATCAATGTGTTTAGAGAATTCGCATCCATGCCAGTTTATGCATTTGAAACATTTCAAAAATTCAACATTAAAGATTTGTTTTAAAAATATAAATATTGCTGCATTTGTCATAATGGTGATAGTCTTCAGTTGTTAGGCATGGTGCTTTCAAATCAATCAACAGCGAATAACATGCATATTTTATCTTGCTTGCTATTACACATACTAAAAAATGGTTTTTAACATGTTAGATTTAGACTAATCTTGTAGGAAAAGCTGGGGCTTAATAACACAAATAAAATATTCAGTGCAACAGTTCAGATTTTACAATGTGAGTTAATTTAGAATCTACAACTAAAGTAATTTTTTATGGCCTCAGAAATAATTTGTGTCTTTCATTCCTCTTAAACTTTTGCTGAAGTGTTAATCCTACAAAAGAGTTTGAAAATTGATGTTTGAATTACCCAATGCTCCCCTAAATCATACACAATTATAATGATAATTATTATACCGTTCCTTCTTTGAAGATTTCTATTTCCTCTTACAATTTCATTCTGTATATAATATATTTATTTACATGTGATTTAACTTTTAACCTTCCGTAACCGTGGAATTGACAGTCAGTGACACCACCATTGCTGAGTCTCCCACGGTTAACATGAAAGAGGTCACCATTGACCAAAAATCCAATTTTACTGGTTAGATGAATATTGGACTGTCAGATTAGGTAGGAGGCTGGATATCTTGCAGCAAATGAGAAGGTAAATCCTTTTTATCTTCTAACATGGGCAAGTTAGGTGGGTGATAGAATGCTTTCTATTTGCCAGCAATTTACTATCTACCTGCACCGTACTTTTTTTCTGTGGCTGTTCCACTTTATTCTGAGTTCCATTATTGCATTACTTTGTGCTACCTCAATGTGAAGTGTATGGGGCGTCCGGGGGGAGAAGGATAGCACCTCTGGTGAAGGGACTTGTCGTGGCTATTCTCGGGCAGCTCACTTACCTTTGGTCCCCGCCGGACACTTAGCTATCACCTGTGGCTCCAAGTAGCTGTCTGCATGCGAGAGCAGCCACACCCTGGTACACTGCCTCGACAGGCGGGATAAACCAGCTGAGGATAGCCAGTGGGCCTCATACCCCAGTGAGTTAGGAGCATGCCTGTCCAATATGCAAAATCAGCTCCAGCAGACACAGAAGACATCACGGTCATCCACTGCAACCAAGGAAGCCAGTTTGTGATGCTTGTTTATACCACTGGACCCAAACTTCTGAGGTCAAAGAGAGTGGAACTGCCCCACTGCAATGGCTTTTCCACTTTAAAACTCTCACGCACAGGTCTCCTGTCATCAGACATGACAAACAAATCATTGCATTGTACTTGTTCTGTATGATCAATATGCAAGGCAAGATTTACTTTGTACCTTGCTGCATGTCACAATAATAAACTGTTTCCAATGATTCTCAAGAAGATTAGGCCCATACAGAACAAAACACCCTGTTTGACTGGCAATCCGTCCACCATAGTTGGCAAAGGGCCTTTTCCTATACTCTAGTGTTCAAAATCCTATGTTCTATGTTTACTCCCTATCCAACAACATTGTTGAAGTACCTTGTCTCTGGGACTGAGGCTGTTCAACACCACCACATAAGGATGGACAGCAAATGCAGGCATCCCCAAAAATACTTCAAGCAAGGTGGTGCCAGCAACCAACAATGATGTGCTGCAGGTAACTCACAAAACTACTAGATACTCTTCATCTTTTAGATATACTTCTGAACTGCAATTAATTGCAGCACATAATTTCCCTTTTAAGGATGTACTTTTGAACCAACCAAACAATCCGGTGCTTTTGCAGTCTCCTGGGGGATTTGGCAAACTAGACTATCAAGAGTGCAGGTATGGCTGAGCTGGCCATTGCTTGGGTGAGGGGAGGGGGACTCTGTGTCAGTGCGTAATGGCGGAACACAACCTGTGGTCAGCTCCATTACTCCGTGCTGATTGAAGTGTCAAGCAAGATTAGAATTGTTGAGGATGAAAGAGGAAAATGAACAGGTGCTCAGCACTATCCGCCTGGGTTTGACCAGTCTCCCTCGCTTCTTGCTACCACTGTTGGGCTGGAGATGCAGGAGTCTTGGATCCCACACCACCAGGTTCGGAAGCAGTTGTTGCCCTGCAACCATCGAGCTCTTGGACAGGGTTCACTCACCTCAGCGATGTAAGAGCTTTGCAGCTTTGGACTCACTTTCAGGGAATCTGCAGATCACATTCCATGTGTTGTTCACTTATTTTTTTTTTGCTATTTGTGTGATTTGATCAAGGCGCTTCAGCACTGAACTGAATCTGCCACTGTGGCCTGCAGTCATCGGCACTCACCTCAGTGCTTCACTGGCTCCATGGCTGTGGCCTGCAGCCTTCGGGCTCCCGGACTGGCTTATTTATTGTTTGCACAATTTGTTCTTTTTTTCCCACCCGTTGGGTGTTTGACAGTCTGTGTTATAGGTTTTTTTAAAAAATGGGTTCTATTGTATTTCTTTGTTTGTAGCTGCTTGCATTAAATTAGTTCAAACTTGAATGGGGGCCATGATCAGACTACCTACCCATTATTCCTGACCACCAGGACTTACTTTTGCAGACTGTGGAGGGCTGAACAAGCTGATCCTCTATGCCTCAGACATGTCTTATGATGCAGAGCAAGCAGTGAGCAGCAAGAAGTTTTCAGGCAACACTCTACTGAGGCCCTGCTCTCAGAAAACCTGATGGTCTATCAAAGCTCTCTCTTGTCATTGAAAGGTTTTTAAACTGCCTTTAGTAGAGACGTTTTAAAACTATTCAAATAGACATAAGCAATTACAATAATAAGAATTGTTTAAATGATTTTAAGCAATAATAAACTAAATGCAATAAATTTACAAACAAGTTATTAAAACATTAAAATAACATAACATAGCTAAATGCTTGATTGTTAGGGGTCAGCAAGACCAGGCTAATAAATGGGTCACTGTTTGTATGGAGGGCCGAATATGATGTACACAAGACTCACTGATGAATTCTGGGACAGATTAGACATTGAATGGCTGATATAGCTGGACCTGTAGGACAAAGCTCCTTGGCCCATTTATTAGCATCATTTTGAATATTTGCTGGTACTATTCTGAAAGTTTACAGATACTTAGTGTTCCCAGGTTAGTAACTTCATTGGCTGCCAGGAGAATAAGTGAATGGCACAATCTGAGGGGAGTTGATGGGAATATGGAGAGAATAAAATGGGATTAATGTTGATTTAGTGTAAATGGGTGAACTATGGCCACTGTGCCTCGATGGACCAAAGGGCCTGTTTCTTTGCTGAATTACTATGATTACCATGAATCTCCCAGTTTTTTCTAACGTATCTTTCTCTAATTTAAAGTAATACTCTGTGGTTCCGGTCTACTCTGAAGTCAATTCACTGTTTATTATTTAATATTTTGTGGACTTGTGTAGAGTCATATTTCTAAGTTGTGAAATATATGTTTATCTAATGAATTTACTAGTTCACCCATAATCCCTGGAATTATCCGCCTCATTTCCCCAAACCTCACAAATCTTTCCTTTTCATCATACAACAATCTGAGATGAACAGAATACTGAACTGACATGTGAAGAGAGGTTTGCACAACAAATCATTGTGCTGTACTTTACGGGATTTATGTATGTTCCAGGATTTATATTCTTCATCAAAAGGTTTGGAATATTGAACAGAGT
The DNA here is from genome assembly GCF_963921235.1 of Mobula hypostoma. Lineage (NCBI taxonomy): Eukaryota > Metazoa > Chordata > Chondrichthyes > Myliobatiformes > Myliobatidae > Mobula > Mobula hypostoma. The sequence goes on from NC_086128.1 coordinate 46,864,533, forward strand.
TTGAAGGCAAAAACCATTTTTTAGTTCCATTCCAAAATATTCTCTTACATAATCTATTCACATTTTGTGATTTTCACAAAAAATTCTCGAAAATGTATCCGTATCTTCACCTTTCTTAACTTTAAGTTTTTCCTCTCCTGCTATCTTCATCAGCCCCATGTAACCTTTGTAAACAGGATCTCTCTATCTGTACAGATCACCTAGCAATAACGATCTACTCGGTTATTTGATGAGTTCATTCCTATGTAAAAGCTTTGACAAGCTTTTAGCTATGTACCACATCCTTCCTGCACAGAAGAGTCAGCGTTTATTAATCTCCCCCTTTTTCAGAAAAAACCCGTCCCGCCTTTGTTTTCCACTTCATGCATCTTGCTGATATGAGATTGTAGATTGACCGGACAAAAAACCTCAACATTGATTGACTGAAGTGCCTGGTAAAGAAATTCAGAGAGATAATTGTACAGAAATAATTCTAATCTTTACCAATCCTTATTTGAATCAAGAGACTCTCACACCTATTTTGATTAAGGGGCTATGACATTACAGTTGGTTGAGCATCACATGTTAACCTCACTGATCAAGGATAGCAGATTTCCTTCCCTAAAGACACAAATTCACCAGATGGGATTTTATGACAAACTTATATTTCCATGGCCATCATGACTGAAATCAGCTTTTCATTCAGGATTTATTTGATTAATTGCTATACCTCCAGTTGTGGGATTTGAACTCAAGTCCCTGGATCCTACAGGCCTTTGAATTACTAGCTGACTAACATACCCACAATATCATGCTATACACCCAAGTAGATTTCCAGGTTTTGCAAAAGCATTGCACATGAATTATCAGAAAAAATATTTTAGGTCTCAGAGATGCTTATCTCAGCAACCTGTGATTATCACATTCCCAAAGTGACCAAAGATATAACTGTCTCTGAATTTATGCTCATGCCAATGTACAAATTGGTACATGAAACTTTCTTTCCTTTATCAGAGCTTCAAGTACTTTGAAGGTTTCGTTAAAATAAATCCTGGCTGAAGAAATAGGTATGCAGGGGAATGGCCATATTCTGCTGAACTTTAGCACCCATGGAGTTGAAGGGTTTACTTTTTGTGTAACAACCACTGCTGGTAATAAGCCACCAGAAGTGTGGAAATAACCAACAAATAATTACTATAATTATTATCTGAAACTTTAAATAACAAATGGGGTTTGCAATCCAACCCCTTACAGGTCCAAAACATTTTATCAGCATCAATAATTGAATCATATGTAAAGATACTTTGCAGCAGGCCATGGGAGAACTAACTAACTTATGCATGTCAGTGTCAGGAATATGCCAAAGAGCTGTCACTTCTGCAGGCAAGTCTATGAACCCCCTGTGGAAAGTCACACTTTTAGCTGCATTTAATGATTATTATTCCAAGGGCGGAGGTGAAATAGGAGAAAAGATATGGTTTTACTTAAGGAGATTAAAAAAAGCTGACTAGGATATAAAAGCAAGGAGACTGTCAACTGCAGTAAAATCAGGAATAATGATTCTGGAGCCACTCCAGGTTGGCTGTGAACAAAGCACCAAGCATGTCTAATACAGTCAGCAAGCAATTTCAGCTTTCTATTGAAAATGAAGCTGTCTGAAAAGGAAAACATGATGAACTGAAAAGGGGTCCAAAGTTATAAGATATCCTGGCACTTATCCTTGCAAGTGGAACAAGTGCTACACCTGCCCCTTCACCTCCTCCCTCACGACCATTCAGGGCCCTCAACAGTCCTTCCAGGTGAGGTGACACTTCACCTGTGAGTCTGTTGGGGTCATATACTGTGTCCGGTGCTCCCAGTGTGGCCTCCTGTATATCAGTGAGACCCGACATTGGTTAGGAGACTGTTTCGCCGAGCTCTTACGCTCTGTCCACCTGAAGAAGCAGGATCTCCCGGTGGCCACCCATTTTAATTCCACTTCCCATTTCCATTTTGATACGTCTATCCATGGCCTCCTCCACTGTTGTGATGAGGCCACACTTAGAGTGGTGGAACAACACCTTATATTCCATTGGGGTAGCCTCCAACCTGACGGCATGAACATTGATTTCTCCAACTTTCGGTAATGCCTCCCCTTCACCATTCCCCATCCCTTTTTCCCTCTCTCATCATGTCTGTTTACCTGCCCCTCACCTCACTCTGGTGCTCCTCCCCTCTTTTCTTTCTTCCATGGCCTTCTGTCCTCTCCTATCAGGTTCCCCTTCTCCAGCCCTGTATCTCTTTCACCAATCAACTTCCCAGCTCTTTACTTCACCCCTCCCCATCCTGGTTTCACCTATCACCTTGTGTTTCTCCCTCCACTCCCCTCACCTTTTAACTCTACTCCTCATCTTTTTCTCTCCAGTCCAGATGCTGCCTGGCCTGCTGAGTTCCTCCAGCATTTTGTGCGTGTTGATAGGATTCTATCCCCCTGTTGTTTGGAAGGGAGAGTTAGGTGAGGCAATTAAGGAAGACTGTTTTTTTAAGAATTTGCATTGGTACGTCAGCTAAAAGTTTGACAGACTAGAAACTTAATTAAATTTCTGAAGGTAGGAGTTAAAGTGAAGAGAGAGCTGTACTAAAAGAATGGAAGCGTAAAAACTTCTGGATCCTACTATTATTGCTTTAGACTGAATGATTTGAGTCTTGACATAAGCACAAACTCTGGGGCTGAGCTGAAGTTTAAGAAGGTGCCTTTGGTAATGTGTTTGCACTAATCACTGATAGTTGCAGTAAATTATGAATAGAATGACACAAGCCATTGTTTAGAAATGGTTTTGTTTCTGATATAGAACAGCATGGTATAATCATTGGCCCAAATTTTCTGCTAATGTCAACAACTGCAGATGGAACCATTGGCTTCTTACTGTTGGCCTCTGTTTAGGGGTAGCACGGTAGCGTAGTGGTTAGTGTAACGCTTTACAGCACCAGTGGCCCTGGTTCAATTCCCAACGCTGTCTGTAAGGAGTTTGTGCTGTACATTTTCCCTGAGACTACGTAGGTTTCCTCAGGGTGCTCTAGTTTCCTCTCACATTCCAAAGATGTACAGGTTAGTAGGTTAATTGGTCGCATGGGTTTAATTCGGCAGCTTCACGTTCGTTGGGCCAGAAGGGCCTGTAACCGTGCTGTATCTCTAAATAAAATAAATAAAAATTAAATGCCATCAGATCCAGAATTTCCTTGCATGTGCTGTCAGGCACAGAAGTCCTGAAATTACTCATCACAATTTGGCACCAATGGAGTCCAGTGTCAGAGCTGTATCTTGCTGAGATCCTCAAAATTTATATGAGGAAATCACTTTTCAGATGCCGTGCCAGGTTGGTCTTGGTGTAGGATCCACAAGCTCACTGACTTCAAAGAGGATTATAAAGAATGAAGAAGAACAACATGGAGTTATTTCCTTCTTCTGGAGACCAGTTCCTTTATTTTTAATTCTTGTATTGTTTTACTGTTTTGTAATTATAATACATGTGCTTAACATGATTTATGAGCATTTTATTTTAAAGTATTTGTTACTTAATTTCAAATATATTATTTCATGTATCCACATGACAGAAGTAGAACCATTTATGGCAGTTTTGACAGCTGATAAAACTTAGAGAAGGACTACCAGTTGTCAAAGCAGTGGGAAATATTAAAGATATAATAGCTCCAAAGGAAGATAGAGGCTGCAATGCACAATATTGAAAGGGGCTGCAGAGGTTTGTAGACTTACCCAACTCCACCATGGGCACAAACCTCTCCACTAAGACATCTTTAAAAGCTGGTGACTCAAGAAGGTGAAATTTATCATAAAACCATAAGATATAGCAGCAGAATTAGGCCATTTGGCCCATCGAATCTACTCCACCATTTCATCTTGGCTGATCCAGTTTTCCTCTCAGCCCCAATCTCCTGCCTTCTCCCCGTATCCCTTCATGCCCTGACCAATCAAGAATCTATCAGCCTCTGCCTTTGATACACATTAAGACTTGACATCCACAGCTGCCTGTGGCAAAGGATTCCACAAATTCACCACTCTCTGGCTAAAGAAATTCCTCTTGATCTCGATTCTAAAAGGACACCCCTCTATTCAGAGTCTGTGTCCTCTGGTCTTAGATTCTCCCATCACAGGAAACATCCTCTCCACATCCACTCTATCAAGGTCTTTCACCATTCAATAGGTTTTAATGAGGCCACCCATCATTCTTCTGAATTCTAGTGAATACAGACTCAGAGCCATCAAGCACTCTTCATATGACAAACCATTCAAACCTCAAATCATTTTGGAGAACCTCCTCTGGACCCTCTCCAGTTTCAGCACATCCTTTCTAAGATAAGGTGCTTGTCATAAGGTAGGCGTTGATGGTGGACCCAAATGCAAGACACAGACACTGAAGTACTAGGAACAGGACTTGACAAGAGAGCGGGGACAAGAACAGAGACTTGGGCTAGGACATTGGCTAGGAAATGGGACCAGGACAAGGAACTGGGAACTGGGAACTAGGAGCTTGGGTTTGGACTCTGAGCCAGAGACTGGACAAGGACCCAGAACCTGGGTCTTGACTCGGGCTCGGACCCCGGAACAAGGCGAGGACATGACGTGGCTACAGAACCGGATATGGCTTGGATTCCTTGAGGCGAGGACATGACGGGGCTTGGGTTCCTCGAGGTGAGGACATGACGGGGCTTGGATTCCTTGAGGTGAGGCTACAGGACAGAATGAGAGACTCCTGGGCAAGACCAGGGAACTCCAGCCCAGGACGAGGAAACTCCAGTACCAGGCTGGGCAAGGTACATGGACAGGATGAGGACAGGGACGCAAAGCCCTGCTCGGGGGAGAGGCAGGTATGCAGAGCCGGGACCCCTCCTTGGGAACAGGACTTGGGGCCGGGGCTCTACACAGAGTCAGTACCCCTCCTCGGGAGCAGGACGTAGGGCCGGGACTCGTACACAGAACACAGAGAGACAGTTCTCAGCGCAAGATAGTGGCAAACGGCTGGACCTACCTAGCGAAGGTGTGGACACAGAGACGACTCCCAACGCTAGGTAGTGGCAAATGACCGGGCCTACCTAGTAAAGGTGTGGACACAGAGGCAGTTCAAAACAATGATGGACAGTTCATTATCTTGCTCCGGCGGTTGAACTTGACAGCAGTGCAGGCGAAGGTTATAGGCAAGGGTTACAGGCGAGGCAAAGCTCCGGGAGGAAGGGGGCAGAGAAGGGATTCAGACAGGAGTTTAGGCAGGAACAATTCAGCAACTGAAGCTTCTGCTTCTTCTATTTCCGGCAATTTAGCTGCATCTAGGCGTATTACAGCCCTCCGCAAGATGTATAATTAATTATAGAACTTCAAGGAACTCAAATTCTCGAATATAACCTGTTCTCACGTATAAACTGAATAATAAACTCTTCAATCAGATGTTGGTTCTCTTGATGGCCAAACAAAGATTGAATTGAAAACCAAAATACATTTAAGCCAGATAGCCTCTTGAACATGCTTCTTTCAATTTTGTGTCAATTACAACTCAGCAAAACATGCTGGACTGTCTCTGGACTACCACAGTCACATAATCCAGTAGAATGTTTTCCTATTATCTTTAAATAATCATTTAACCCACAATGCCCCAACCCAAGTCTTGTTAATTTCACCATATCTCTGCGACTTAAAAGGTAACAGTCTGAGACCTTTTTAAACTAGTGGGTGACTAGAAAAATAATGCCTGCCCCTTAATTCATTTTTCCAATCCTCCTGTCACTTCTTCTCTATACCTTTTTAAATCTTACTTCTCAACTCTGCTCTGCCTAGGGGAACTCTAATTTCTACTTGCCTGCTCTGTAAGGAAGACTTTGCAATGCCATCCACAATTTCATTTCCCTCCACCCCAGCATGCCCAGGTATCCATGAAAATCTAACTGCACAACCTATCTTCCCTACTCTAAACAACACTAAGAGAATCTCAATAACTATGTCAGGACGAGCTTTTGCTTTACTCCCTTTTATAGACTCTAAGGCAGCAGAGGAATCCGAACAGATGATAACCCTACGTGGTCGAGAGTCTTCTATCCACCATAAGGCCCAGAGGATTGCTAATAATTCTGTTGCAAAGACAGAAACACCATCTGAAACCCGGTGACCAATCTTAACTCCAAGTTGAGACACATACATCCCAAATCCTGCCCTGCTACTCTCTGGGTCCACTGAGCCATCAGTAAAAATCTTCAGATAAGATCCCCATTTATCATTAAAATATTCACTTGTGATCAACGCTGATGAAATTGTACTGCTTCCTTTAAGCTGAAAAAGGAGGAATAGGTCTACTTCTGGTTCTGGAAAGAGCCAAAAAGGGATGGGTGGCAAGCAAATTTGGTCAACTATGTCTTCCTCAGTCAGTTTCAATTTCACAGCTCAGTTATTAACCAAATCTAAAAATGGGTATCTTTTAATTTTACTTTGGCGCTCCGACTTCCCCTGCAAAAGACACTTTGATGGACAGCTGTGATTGAATCCGTTTAGCTTTACCCAATACTGCAGGCTCAACTGAATTCATCTTAAATGCAGAGGTACTTCTCCCATCTCCACACATAATGCCGGGACTGACGTTGTTCTAAAAGCTCCACAACAGAGTCTAAGTGCTTTGGACTGCACAGTGTCTAGTTTTCCAAGCACTGCCGTAGCAGCGGAACCATAAACAATACAACCATAATCTATAACTGATCTAATCATAGCTAGATATATTGAGTACATAGTTTCCCGGCCTGCTCCCCAGTCGCATCCAGCAATACTTTTCATAACGTTTAAAACTTTCTCACACTTTCCAATTGTTTTATCTATATGAACCCTCCAAGTAAGTCTTTCATCAAACCAGACACCTAAAAACTTGAATACCTTGACTCTTTCTAGTGGAGAATCATATAGACACAATTCACAATCAGGAATCTTTCTTCTAAAGCCAAAAATCATGTATTTGGACTTAGAAGCAGAAATCCTGAAACCCCATTTATTAGCCCAGTTTTCAACTGATCTTAAAGCCTTTTGTACCTGCCTTAATAAATACTTGATGTTTCTTCCTCTTTTCCAGATTGCACCATCGTCTGCAAACAATGATTTGCCAAATCCTGTCCCTACCTGATCAAAGATATCATTTATCATGACATTAAGAAGAACTAGACTAATGACACTTCCTTGAGGGGTACCATTACCTATTTTAACTGACTTGGAGCTCGTTCCACCTATTCTTACTTGAATTGTCCTTTCCTTAAGGAAATCTTTGATCCAATTAAACATTCTATCTCTAATTCCCACAACATAGAGTTTAATTAATAAGCCATCCTTCCATAGTGAGTCATATGCTCTTTCAATATCTAGAAATACATTTACCATTAGTTCTCCATTTTGAAATGCTTTTTTAATATCATGATCTAAAAGGGCAACAGATTCCATTGTTGATCTTCCAGTTCTAAAACCATTTTGATAGGCAGCAAAATGTCCCTTATTTTCCAAAAAATAAACAAGTCTGTTGGTGACCATTCGTTCCATAGTTTTACAAAGCACTGACGTTAAAGCTATAGGCCGATACGAACTAGGACTAGACGTGTCCTTACCTGGCTTTAAAACTGGAACTACCACCGCATGCTTCCATTCTACTGGTAATTTTCCTTCTTTCCACACTGAATTAAACAATGCTAGAATTTCTATTAATACAGAATCATCTAAATGCTTAAGCATTTCATAACACAGTCCATCCATACCAGGAGAAGTGTTTGAACCTGATTGGACAGCTTCCTGCAATTCCTGAAGGGAGAAAAACAAATTTATAGAGCTATTATCATCCAAACTCCTGTCCAATTTCCAACTTTCCTTTAACATAATTTCCTTTCTCAAATCACCTAACTCTCCAGAACTGTGTAATGCTTGGAACACCTCGACAACCATATCAGCCTTTTCCTTATTGGTTACAGCTTCAATATCTCCAGCCAGCAAAGCTGGGATAGATGGTCTCCTATATATCCCTGACATTCTGTGAATGATCGTCCATAGCTGCTTTATAGGTGTCTCAGGGCTCAGGGTTACACAGAATCTTCTCCAACTATCCCTCTTTGCATTTTTAATTACTCTCTTGCTACTGCTCTTTCCTTTTTATACTCCATAACATTATCTAACACTAGGTACTTTCTTAATTTCCTGTAAGCTCTATTTCTGTTTCTTACTGCTATATCACAATTTTTATTCCACCACGGAACTAATGCTCGAGCCTTAGGAACATTCTGTAGCGGAATAGTCAACTGAGCAACTTTATGAATTATAGAACAGAGGGATTCATTCCAATCGTCTGTGGAGCCCTCACTATCAATCTCTTCTATTATATCCACAGCTTTCTCCTGGTACTCATCCCAATGGGCCAAAGAAAAATTATACCTAGCAGACCTCTCCTCAACTTCTACTATCAAATTTCTACCAAATCTACATAATATAGGATAGTGATCACTTCCTAGTGTGTATCTGTCCATAACATCCCATTCCCCAACCCTAGCTAAGTTTAAGGAAGTGATAGATAAGTCTACGTGACTACAAGTATTCTTTACAATATTAAATCTTGTAGGTCTTCTGTCATTTAGCCATGTTGTATTTATCTAGAAACTCCTCTATTACCACTCCATTACTATCTTTACTTTCACTTCCCCATATAGGATTATGGGCATTGAAATCTCCAACCCAGATTACTGGGGATCTTACCTTATTCATAATTTCATCCAAATCTGATAACATCATATTACCTGGATTATAAAAGTTAATCAAAGTTACTTGACCACAAGAGCTCCAAACCTCCACAGCCACAATTTCAAGGTTAGATTTAAAATCAAGTCTTCTGAACTGGAGTCCTGTTTTCATGAAAGTTGCACACCCTCCACCAGATTTACACATTCTTCAGCTCTCAAACTATCATATCCAGGGATCACAAAATCTAAATGAGGCTTTAACCATGTCTCCTGTATACAGATCAAATCAGGCTTGTCTTTAAAAGTTCCAACAAATCTTTTTAATTCTTGACCATTTGCAGATAAACTTCTTGCATTCCATTGTAATATTAAAAACATCAAAATGCTAACTATTGGCCTCTTCACCCACATAAAGCTCCTCCGTACTCTCTGATCCCGACGACTGGGAAGTATTCAGTGATTGTTTGTCTGTCATATACTCATGTAATTTTTCCAGCAAAATCTGTTTTATATCAAGGAATCTCTCTGTAGCTCCAACAACTACTTTTATCATATCCGACCTCTTGGTTGTAGTTTTAGCCCCGACCAGTACATCAACAACAAACGCCGAAAAAGTCATCAACAACATGCCTGAAGGAACCATAGTTGGAGAACTCAGAATAAACTGACTCCCGATCATTCCAATCTTTTCTTTACTTATCCTTTGCTCTCTATCAACTCTCTTTACTGCCTCAGCATATGATATTTTTTGTTGAATACTAACATCCTGAATCTGCTTTGCCTTACTAAAATACTCACATCTTCTGAACGCCACTATATGGTCCCCTCCACAGTTACTGCATTTAGGCACCGCTGCCTTACATGCTTTAATATCATGATCCTCTCCACATTTCATACATCTTCTTTTACCTCGACATAAACCAGCAACATGTCCAAATCTCTGACAATTATAACAGCATAAGGGAGGCCTAATGTATTCTCTAACTTGATAAGACATGCACCCAAGATAGATTCTAGTTGGAAGAACATCACCTGCAAAAACCAGAAGAACAGGAAAATCCCAATTACCACCTTCTCTGGATTTTAATCATTTGGCTTCAATCACTCGACCACCTTTAATATTGTCCAAAATTTCCTTTTCAGTCATGCCAGACCAAATACCATACACTACCCGCTTAACTCCCTTCCTTTCTTTCAGAGTATTACACTCCACTTTCACAAACAATTTTCCCACCATTTTAGCACTAAAATCTTGGCCTGGAATCCTTTATCTATTTGGTTCTCTAATGCTGCTGCCACTTTCAAAGGATTAACGGCTCTAAATCCTCCTTCTCCTTCCTTCTGACCTTTAATTTTATACAGAACTATAAATTCCTCCAATTCACCCATTTTCCTCAATTTGTTGTCCCCCATTACTTCAGGTCTTTCACTTGATGCACCCCTTTTTTGGCTACCCTTACTTCTGGAGTATTCCACAGTCTCCCACCCTCCCCCTTCAATCTCAACCCCCCACTCCCTTTTACAGCCATAGGCTACAAGCTAACCCTTTCCAAACTACTAGATTCCTCCACACCAAAGTCACCAGCCAGCACGCACGCACACACTCACTCACTCACTCACTCCGCTCTCCAGCCAGCCTGGCCCAGCAACTGAAGCTGAACCAAGGAGCTATTTATGTAGCCAGCCCAAAATGTGAATCCGCTGCCTCAATTTGAGCACCCAACAGAAAAAGGGAAAACCAGAAAACCTGGAATAAGGAATGATGGACCGGACGGTGAACTGGAATCCACGGATCGGACCATGACAGTGCATTAAACTGCCCACAATACTCCAAGTCTCAACATTACATCATGAAGGACCCTCATCACCCAGGGTGTGAACTCTTCTCATTACTACCGTCAGGAAAGAGATACAGAAACCTGAAATTGAGTACATCTCATGTCCCTCAGAGAAAAAGACTAAACCACTTAATCTTTGACAACACACAAAGGAGCTGGAGGAACTCAGTGGATCAGCTGTGGAGGAGGGGAGGACCAGCAGAGCAGTGGCAATGAAACAGCAAAGAGCCTGGACCAAATGGGATCAGGTGATCAAGGGAAAGATCACGTGGAATGATCTCTGGAAGGTGGATCCACACTGCATCAAGTTCCTTATCCAGGCTGTTTATGACGTCCTTCCTAGCCCATCCAACCTGCACTGCTGGGGCCTTGCAGAATGACCAGCTTGCCCCCTCTGTGAGAAGACTGGTACACTGGAGCATCGGGTACACTAGAGCACATTCTGAGCTGCTGCCCCAGAGCTCTTGCCGATGGTCATTATCGGTGGTGGCATGACCAGGTCCTCCGGACAATTGCTGAGACAATCTGCAGCACCCTTAACATCTGCCGGAAAACAAGTCCAGTCAAGAATACCATCTGCTTTGTCAACGAGGGGGAAAGACCAACAGAACACCAGAAAGCAACCAGGCTGCTCTTCACTGCGCAGGACTGGAAGTTAAACACAGACCTGGGAAAACAGCTGCAGTTTCCTCCCCACATCACAGAGACTACATTGCAGCCCGACATTGTGTTGTGGTCTGACTGATTGAAGCACGTTCTTATGCTTGAGCTTACCGTGCCGTGGGAAGAACGCACGGAGGAGGCCTACGAGCGGAAAAGAGCCAAGTATGAAGACCTGAAGAACAACTGCTAAAGAAGAGGTTGGAGAGCAAAGTGTTGGCCTGTGGAGGTCGGGTGTCATGGTTTTGCAGGCCAGTCGCTCTGCAAAGTATAAACTGCACTTGGAATCACGGGAGAGAGAAGAAGGAGAGCCATTTCTACCACCACAGATACAGCAGAGAAAGCCTCAAGATGGCTCTGGATAAAGAGGGCAGATCCATGGGTTGCTGCTAGGGCACAGGCCGGGGTCTGATCAACCCCGGTTGGCTCGCCTGGGCGAGGGTGTATGATGTTGAAAGACCCGAAACACCTGACGACCCCAGGTAACATCACTGACAATGTGCCCCAGCTTAGCATCATGCAGATGTTTCTGTAAGAACCACTTAATCTTTAACAACACACAAAGGAACTGGAGGAACTCGGTGGATCAGGCAGAATCTATGGATGGAAATGGACAGTTGACATTTCGCTTTGAGACCTTCCATCAGGACCTAAAGCAAAGAGGGGAGAAGCATGAAATAAAGGGAAGGAGTTTGGAAGGAGGACCAGTGGGAGGAATGTGTGAGTGATGGCTGATGCAGAGTGTTGGGGAGCAGAGAAAAGAGATAGGATGATGGGTGGGATAAGGAAAAAGAAGGAAGGGACTGTTCTTATCTAACCCTAGCCTGTCCACAAGACAACACACAATTCCAATAATCAGTTGTAATAAACATTCTTTGAACTGGTTCCAATGCACTGACATGTTCCTTAAATCAGAATATGAAACCTGTTCTTAATACCCTGATATGGCCTCATAAATGCCCAATATAACAGGAATATGGCCTCCTTATCTCAACTATAACAAAGTGAAGGATCGGACCAGATTTATCGGAAGTAGAAAAACTTGTTACAGTGAAATTTATGTCACCTAAACACCAAGGGCCAACTGGGCACAAGCAAAAAGGTGAGGAAATATGTGACTAATTCTGCACAGTTATCCTGAGTTTTCTTGAATCCGCACATGTTTCCTTTGATTTTGAAGGTTTGCAAGTCCCTCCCCTGTGATGGATAATGAAATAGAGAAATTAAAATTCCATGAGGTGGACTCACCATCCAGAAAACAGTAACAGAGAAAAAGCACATATCTGCATACACTCAGTGGCTACTGGGAGTGGAACCCGGTGTGGTCTTCTGCTGTTCTAGTCCATCCACCTCAAGGGTCAACATGTTGTGCATTCAGAGGTGCCCTTTTGCACACAACTGTTTTAATACATGCTTATTTGAGTTATTGTCACCTTCCCATCAGTTTGAACCAGTCTGGCCATTCTACTTCAACCCCTCTCATTAACAAGACACCTTCACCTGCAGAACAGCTGCTCACTGGACACTTTTTTGTTTTGTTTTGTGCCATTTTCTGTAAACCCTAGAGACTGTTGTTTGTGAAAATCCTAGGAAATCAGCAGTTTCTGAGATACTCAAACCACCCTGTCTGGCACCAACAATCACCCCACGGTTAAAATAATTTTGATCATATTTCTTCCCCATTCTGATGTTTGGTCCAAACAACTTCTTAACCATGACTGCATGCTTTGATGCATTGAGTTGCTGCCACTTGACTGACTAATTAGATATTTGCATGAAAGTTCACGTGTACAGGAGTACCTAATAAAGTGGCCACTCAGTGTAAAGTTAGGTGGCAGACTGGAAGACTGGATAGAATATTCCATTACGTCCAGCAAACAATGACTAAAATTTAATAAGGATAGAAAAAATAGACTATGAACAAAGCTGCACATATAAAAAGAATTTCCATAGATATTGAAAGAAAGTGTTAACAGAGTGGGCATTGGTTCTATAGAAAGTAGGTCTGGCGAATTAATAACGGAAAATAACGATGATAGATGAATAATTGAACAGAGACTCTCAGATTGGCACATGAATATGCAGAGAATGGGGACGTGATCAATGTGCAGGGAAGAGAGATTAAATGAATTAGGAGTCATTGATTTAATGTGTTCAGTACAGCATCGTGATACTGTGCTGTACTGTTCTTTGTTCTATATGTTCTATGTATTGTTCATTGGTCCTTCACTATAGTCTATACAAGTAACGTGAGAGCATCAGCTATTAATCTGGAGTTAGCAGGGAGGAAGGAACTACAATCAGCAGGAAATGGCACTGAGCAAATTGTCAAAGCTGAGAGTAGTCAAGTCCTTTGTACCCGGATGGACTTCATTGTAGGATGTTAGAAGAAATGGACGAAAAGAAAGTTGATGTATTGGTATTGATGTATAAATCCATTCCTGAGCTTTTTTACTCCAGTTCTGCCGAAGGGTCTTGGCCCAAAACGTCGACTGTACTTTTTTCCATAGATACTGCCTGGCCTGCTGAGTTCCTCCAGCGTTTTGTGTGTTTTGCCTTGGCGTCAGATGTGGAAGGTCCTGGAGACTCCCAGCCTCCTGGACGGCCACATCTGCACCAGGTGCGTTGAGCTGCAGCTCCTGAGGGACCGTGTTAGGGAACTGGAGATGCAGCTCGATGACCTTCGTCTGGTCAGGGAGAGTGAGGAGGTGATAGAGAGGAGTTATAGGCAGGTAGTCACACCAGGGCCTCGGGACACAGATAAATGGGTAACAGTCAGGAGAGGGAAGGGCAAGAGGCAGATGCTAGAGAGTACCCCTGTGGCTGTCCCCCTTAACAATAAGTACTCCCGTTTAATACTGTTGGGGGAGATGGTCTACATGGGGGAAGCAACAGTGACCATGCCTCTGGCACAGAATCTGGCCCTGTGGCTCAGAAGGGTAGGGAAAGAAAGAGGATGGCAGCAGTGATAGGAGACTTTATAGTTAGGGGATCAGACAGGAGATTCTGTGGATGCAGGAAAGAAACGTGGATGGTAGTTTGCCTCCCAGGTGCCAGGGTCCAAGGTGTTTCTGACCGCGTCCACAATATCTTGAAGTGGGAAGGAGAACAGCCAGAGGTCGTGGTACATACTGGTACCAATGACATAGATAGGGAAAGGGAGGAGGTCCTGAAAACAGACTATAGGGAGTTAGGAAGGAAGTTGAGAAGCAGGACCTCAAAGGTAGTAATCTCGGGATTACTGCCTGTGACACACGGCAGTGAGTATAGGAATAGAGTGAGGTGGAGGATAAATTCGTGGCTGAGGGATTGGAGCAGGAGGCAGGGATTTATATTTCTCGATCATTGGGACCTCTTTTAGGGCAGATGTGACCTGTACCAAAAAGGACAGGTTGCACTTGAATCCGATGGGGACCAATATCCTGGCAGGAAGGTTTGCTAAGGCTACTGGGGAGAGTTTAAACTAGAATTGCTGGGGAGGGGTGGGGCGGGGTAGGAACTGAAATGAAGTGACGGAGGAAAAGGAGGTTGGCTCACAAATAGAGAAAGCTTGGAGACAGTGCAAAAGGGAGGATAGGCGGGTGATAGAGAAGGGAAACACTCAGACCGATGGTTTGAGATGTATCTATTTTAATGCAAAAAGCATCATGAACAAAGCAGATGACCTTAGAGCGTGGATCAGCACTTGGAGCTATGATGTTGTGGCCATTACAGAGACTTGGATGGTACAGGGGTAGGAATGGTTACTTCAAGTGCCAGGGTTTAGATGTTTCAGAAAGGACAGGGAGGGAGGCAAAAGAGGTGGGGGCATGCCACTGTTGATCAGAGATAGTGTCACAGCTACAGAAAAGAAGGAAGTCATGGAGGGGTTGTCTATAGAGTCTCTTTGGGTGGAAGTTAGGAATAGGAAGGGGTCAATAACTCTACTGGGTGTTTTTTATAGACCACCCAATACTAACAGGGACATCAAGGAGCAGATAAGGAGACAGATTCTGAAAAGGAGTAATAATAACAGGGTTGTTGTGGTGGGAGATTTTAATTTCCCAAATATTGATTGGCATTTCCCTAGAGTGAGGGGTTTAGATGGGGTGGAGTTTGCTAGGTGTGTTCAGGAAGGTTTCTTGACACAATATGTGGATAAGCCTACAAGAGGAGAGGCTGTACTTGATCTGGTATTGGGAAATGAACCTGGTCAGGTGTCAGGTCTGTCAGTGGGAGAGCATTTTGGAGACAGTGATCACAATTCTATCTCCTTTACCATAGCATTGGAGAGGGATAGGAACGGACAAGTTAGGGAAATGTTTAATTGGAGTAAGGGGAAATATGAGGCTATCAGGCAGGAACTTGGAAGCATAAATTGGATACAGATGTTCTCAGGGAAATGTACGGAAGAAATGTGGCAAATGTTCAGGGGATATTTGCGTGGAGTTCTGCATAGGTACGTTCCAATGAGATGGAGAAGATGGTAGGGTACAGAAATCGTGCTGTACAAAGGCAGTTGTAAATCTGGTCAAGAAGAAAAGAAAAGAAAAGGTTCAAAAACTAGGTGATGATGGAGATCTAGCAGATTATAAGGCTAGCAGGAAGGGGTTTGAGAACGAAATTAGGAGAGCCAGAAGGGGCCATGAGAAGGCCTTGGCGGACAGGATTAAGGAAACCCCCAAGGCATTCTACAAGTATGTGAAGAGCAAGAGAATAAGAGGTGAGAGAATAGGACCAATTAAGTGTGACAGTGGAAAAGTGTGTATGGAACCGGAGGAGACTGTAGAGGCACTTAATGAGTACTTTGTTTCAGTATTCACTATGGAAAAGGATCTTGGCGATTGTAGAGATGACTTGCAGTGGACTGAAAAGCTTGAGCATGTAGATATTAAGGAAGAGGACGTGCTGGAGCTTTTGGAAAGCATCAAGTTGGATAAGTCATTGGGACCGGACACGATGTACCCCAGGATACTGTGGGAAGCGAAGGAAGAGATTGCTGATCCTCTGTTGAAGATCTTTGCATTATCAATGAGGACGGGAGTGGTTCCGGAAGATTGGAGGGTTGCGGATGTTGTTACCTTATTCAAGGAAGTGAGTAGAGATAATCCAGGAAATTATAGACCAGTGGTTGGTAAGTTGATGGAGGAAATCCTGAGAGTCATACTTTATTGATCCCGGGGGAAATTGGTTTTCATTACAGTTGCACCATAAATAATAAATAGTAATAAAACCATAAATAGTTAAATAGTAATATGTAAATTATGCCAGGAAATTAGTCCAGGACCAGCCTATTGGCTCAGGGTGTCTGACCCTCCAAGGGAGGAGTTGTAAAGTTTGATGGCCACAGGCAGGAATGACATCCTATGACACCCTGTGTTGCATCTCGGTGGAATGAGTCTCTGGCTGAATGTACTCCTTTGCCCACCCAGTACATTATGTAGTGGATGGGAGACATTGTCCAAGATGGCATGCAACTGGGACAGCATCCTCTTTTCAGACACCATGGTCAGAGAGCCCAGTTCCATCACTGGCCTTACGAATGAGTTTGTTGATTCTGTTGGTGTCTGCTACCCTCAGCCTGCTGCCCCAGCACACAACAGCAAACATGATAGCACTGGCCACCACAGACTCGTAGAACATCCTCAGCATTGTCCGGCAGATGTTAAAGGACTTCAGTCTCCTCAGGAAATAGAGACGGCTCTGACCCTTCTTGCAGGCAGCCTCAGTGTTCTTTGACCAGTTCAGTTTATTGTCAATTCTATGAACATTTGGTGAGGCATAATATGATTAGGAATAGTCAGCATGGCTTTGTCAAAGGCAGGTCGTGCCTTACAAGCCTGGTTGAATTTTTTGAGGATGTGACTGAACCCATTGATGAAGGTAGAGCAGTGGATGTAGTGCATATGGATTTCAGCAAGGCATTTGATAAGGTACCCCATGCAAGGCTTATTGAGAAAGCAAGGAGGCATGGGATCCAAGGGGACATTGCTTTGTGGATCCAGAATTGGCTTGCCCACAGAAGGCAAAAAGTGGTTGTAGACAGGTATATTCTGCATGGAGGTCAGTCACAGTGGTGTGCCTCAGGGATCTGTTCTGGGACCCCTGCTCCGTGATTTTTATAAATGACCTGGATGAGGAAGTGAAGGGATGGGTTAGTAAGTTTGCTGATGACACAAAGTTTGGGGGTGTTGTGGATAGTGTGGAGGGCTGTCAGAGTTTACAACAGGACATTGATAAGATGCAAAACTGGGCTGAGAAGTGGCAGATGGAGTTCAACCCAGATAAGTGTGAGGTGGTTCATTTTGGTAGGTCAAATATGATGGCAAAATGTAGCATTAATGGTAAGACTCTTGGCAGTGTGGATGATCAGAGGGATCTTGGGGTCCAAGTCCACAAGACACTCAAAGCTGCTGTGCAGGTTGACTCTGTGGTTAAGAAGACATACAGTGCATTGGCCTTCATCAACCGTGGGATTAAGCTTAAGAGCCAAGAGGTAATGTTACAGCTATATAGGACCCTGGTCAGACCCTACTTGGAGTACTGTGCTCAGTTCTGGTCACCTCACTACAGGAAGGATGTGGAAACTATATAAAGGGTGCAGAGGAGATTTACAAGGATGTTGCCTGGATTGGGGAGCATTCCTTATGAGAATATGTTGAGTAAACTTGGCCTTTTTCCCTTGAAGCGACGGAGGATGAGAGGTGACCTGATAGAGGTGTATAAAATGATGAGGGGCATTGATCGTGTGGATAATCAGAGGCTTTTTCCCAGGGCTGAAATGGCTAACAGGAGAGGGAACAGTTTTAAGGTGCTTGGAAGTAGGTACAGAGATGATGTTAGGGGTAAGTTTTTTACACAGAGTGGTGAGTGCGTGGAATGGGCTGCCAGTGATGGTGGTGGAGGCGGAAACAATAGGGTCTTTAAGAGACTCCTGGATAGGTACATGGAGCTTAGAAAAATAGAGGGCTATGGGTAAAGCCTAGGTAGTTCTAAGGTAAGGACATGTTTGGCACAGCTTTGTGGGCCGAAGGGCCTGTATTGTGCTGTAGGTTTTCTGTGTTTCTATGTTTCTATGTTTTGGTTGTAGTTTTCCAAATCCCTGAATGCCTTCACAATCTCTTCAGCCACCTTTTTCAGAACCCTGGGCTGTAGACCATGTGGTCCAGGTGATTTATCCAGTTTCCCAAGCATTTTCTCCCTAGTAACAACTTCACTCACTTCCGCCGCCTGACACTCTCGAATTTCTGGCATACTGTTAATGTCTTCCACAGTGAAGACTGATGCCAAATACCTATTCAGTTCATCCACCATTTCCTTGTCCCCCATTACAACCTCTCCAGCATCATTTTCCAGCAGTCCAATATCCGCTCTCACCTCTCTTTTACACGTTATATATCTGAAAAAACCTTTGGTATCCTCCTTAATATTACAGGCTAGTTTATCATCATATTCCATCATTTCCTTCTTTATGACTTTTTAGTTGCCTTCTGCTGGTTTTTAAAAGTTTTCCAATCCTATCAGCTTCCCACTGATTTTTGTTCTATTCTACGCTCTTTGGCTTTGACTTCTCTGGGCAGCCATGGTTGCATTATCCTGCCTTTAGAATACTACTTCTTTGGAATGTATCTATCTTATGACATCCAAAGCTTA
Source organism: Mobula hypostoma (assembly GCF_963921235.1). Taxonomy (NCBI): domain Eukaryota; kingdom Metazoa; phylum Chordata; class Chondrichthyes; order Myliobatiformes; family Myliobatidae; genus Mobula; species Mobula hypostoma. The sequence goes on from NC_086128.1 coordinate 46,883,381, forward strand.
TAAAGAAGCTTATTAAGCTGCAGGGCAGGTTAGGGAATGGGGAGTCCATTGATGGGTTACAGCTTTGGTGACCAAAGGGATAAGCTGTATCATGGTCAGTGAATGATCATTAGCAACTAGAGGGTGAGAACACAGACTAAAGAAAGTAGGAGTATGAAATGCAGAGCAGGAAGATGTGGCGCACAGTTTCAGCTGGGCTTATACTCTGGTCCCAGAGAAGGAAAGAAAGCAAGTTAGGCCAGTATCACATGTGGACAAGCAATATAGACTATCTGAGGTTGTAGAATTCATTGTCAAGTCCAGAAGACATGCCTAAATGGAAGATAACGTGCTGTTCCTCAACCTTATGTTGGACCTAATTGTAAAAGTGCAGACAGATAGACCAGAGTAAAATGGGATGGAGAAATAAAGTGGCAGGCATTGGAGAGCTTAGAGTCATTCCTGCAGACTAAACATAGATGTTCCACAAAGAGGTTACCCAATCAGTGTTTGGTTTCTCCAGTGTAGAGGAGACCACATTGGAGCAGTCAGTATTAAGTAAGAGGAACTGTTAAATTTCACAGGACAGATAAAATTCAACATATCCCTATGGCTAGATGTGATCTATCCCAAGTTGTCATGGAAAACAAGGGAAGAGATAGCAGAGACCCTGATGAAGACCTTTGCATCTTAGTTTGCCACATGTTAGGTGTCAGAAGATTGGAAGATAGATGATGTTTTTCTATTATTTAAGAAGCACGGTGGGGATAAAACAGGTAACTACAGGGCTAGTGAGACTTATATCAGTGGTTAGGAACCTATTAGAGAAAATCCTGACAGATTGGATTTATGTAAATTTGGAGAGGCTGGGGCTGATTAGAGATTGTCAGCATGACTTTGTACAGTGGAAATCCTGCCTCACTATTTGATTACATTCTTTGAGGATGTAACTGTGGTGACTATGATTGAAGTCACTGGAGAGACACTGAAGCTGGTAATATAGAAGTCTTTATTCATCATGACAAGCAGGCATTCTTATAGAGGCACTTGTGGTACTGTCTCCCAAACCCAAAAGTACATCACATTTTTATACCCTTAAGATTAAACGTAACAGTAGGTGATTCAATACAATTTCAATCATTACAATGATGTGTTTACTTTAATGTTTTGGGTTGACAATGCTTCCTTTGAATTACACATCTACCGTTGGAGAACCCGCAATGTTCAAACACCCCTGCAGGGACAAACTAATTGCCACAAATATTCTAAAAACTTCTGATGACAGCCAGAAACCCAAGATTAATGTCTGTGCAACGTGCCTGTCTGAGTACACAACAGATCAGCTATTGATTGCAACTATACCTGTGACCATGTTTCATATACTAAGTGACAACTTCAGTCTGGTCTGCCAGCTTGAACTCAAGTCACAATGATGCAAATAAGTTAGCCCATGTTGTCTGCTTTGATGCAGGCCAGTTAATACAACCCCATTGTCTTAACGTTTGGCTGAAGAATATGCAAATGTCTCATGGTCACAATTTTGCAAACCATATCTCTTAGTTTGTGGGGCAGTCTGTACTTCTAACTTCAATTTACTGCTTGCAATTTACATCAAGAACTGAAGTCTTGTCCTCGTTTGAATTAATATCTGCTGTATTCACATAACTCCAGAATACTCCCGAACATACCCTCCTCTTGGCCCCTGCACAGAAATTTGTTCCAGGAAGGCCAAACGTTTAAGAAGGATCTAATTAAGTAGGGAAGTAAAATGCCCTTCACTTCAAATCCCTTCCCCAATTACTAATCTATCATGTCCCTATGTGCATCTATGTCTATGCTATCATCCCTAATTGGCTATCTACAAAAACTAAGCAGAGATGGCAATAAAATGTTCCAGAAATTTAATCACATGTTCAGTATTATGTTCTGCAATTTCAAAACATTAAATCAATTCAAAGGAAAACAGGAGAACAAAGAAAACAAATTATGTAGAGTTTCTGCTGCACATTCCAACCATTTTAGGTGTCCATGAAGACTTAAGACAATGTGGGGTCTTTTTTGGTTTCCCTTTGGACCATCTCTGCCATAATAGGGACTCTTTTGATTTGTGTTAGGGAGAATACGTCAAGAGGAGTGTCCTTTTTTTATATATAAATTTTCCAGTAGTTCCTTTTCCAAGTGTAAATGAGACAATCCATCAGCATTTCCATGATTAGTCATCCTCCTGAATGTAGTCCTGTAATTGTATCCTCCAAGAAACAGAGCCCATCTCTGCATTTGTGCTGCTGTTGTTAGCAGAACACCCCTTTTGTGGCTGAAAACAGACACTAATGGCTGATGATCAGTAACAAGGGTAAACTCTCTCTCATACAAGTACTGGTTAAAATGTTTTACACCCAAACCAGACTCAAGGCCTCCCTGTCTAACTTTGCTTAATTTTTTTCTACAGTGGTAAGGGAACATAACAAAGGCTATGGGACATTCACTTCTGTCATGGGGGGGGGGGGCAGCAATGAGAGCAGACCGAAATGCAAGACACAGACACTGAAGTACTAGGAACAGGACTTGAATAGAGAGCTGGGATAAGAACACAGACTTGGGCTAGGACATTGGCTAGGCAAGCAGGACCAGGACTAAGAGCTTGGGCTTGGACTCTGAGCCAGAGCCTGTACAAGGACCCAGAACCTGGGTCTTGACTCAGGCTCGGACTCCAGAACTAGGTGAGGACAAGACATGGCTACAGAACAGGACATAGCTACAGAACAGGACATGGCACTCCTGCACAGGACAAGAGCACAAAGCCTTGACTTAGACAGGACAAGGTTCTCAGACATGGCTAGGACTAGATAAGGTACTCCTGAGCTGGACAAGGCACAAGGACAGGATAAGAACACAAAGCCTTGACTTGGTCAAGGGAGACAGGAATGCAGAGCCTTGGTCAAGGGAGACAGGAACACAGAGCCTTGGTCAAGGGAGACAGGAACACAGAGCCTTGGTCAAGGGAGACAGGAACATATAACACAGAGCCAGGACCCCTCCTTGGGAACAGGACATAGGGCCAGGACTCATACACAGAACAGTGAGAGATAGATCTTCACTCAAGGTAGCAGCAAACAGCCAGACCTACTCAGCAGAGGCAAGGGCACAAAGAGACAGTTCCCAACACAAGGTAGCAACAAACAGCCAGACCTACCTCACAAAGGCATGGACACAGAGACAGTTCAAAACAACAATATCCTTATCTTTCTCCAGCAGTAGAACCTGACGGCTGGGCTGGGCTGGGCTTCAAGAGGAAGGGGCAGAGAAGGGATCCCAACAGGGGGTTTGAGCAGGAACAATCTAGCAGCTAAGCCCTGGTCTCCGGAGGTATTTATGTGTCTGCTCAAATGAGAATCATGTGCCTCAATTAGAGCACCCAACAGAACAAAGGAAAACCGGAAAACCTGGAATACGGATTGATGGACCGGACTGTGAACCGGAATGCGGACTTCACAGACCGGACCATGACACATTTCCATCACTCATACCAGTTGACATGACTGCACCTGTACCATAAGGCGAAGCATCACAGGCAAGCTTTACCAGACGATGTGGATCACAGTGTGTGAGTATAGTGTCTGATGTCATCATTTTCTTCACCCTCCTGAAAGCCACCTCACACTGTTTTGTCCACTGCCATTTCTTCCTGGTCTGTAGTAATGAGTTCAAGGGATGGAACACAGTAGCCAGGCTTGGCAGGAACCTGCTATCGTAATTGATAAATCCTAAAAAGGACTGCAACTGTGACATATCCTTTAGCCTTGGGGAATCCACCACTGCTTGAATTTTCTCAGCATACTTGTATAATCCTTGTGCATCAATAGTTTAACCACAGTAAGTGATGCTTGGTTTGGAGAATTCACACTCGTCACATCATGCTCTGAGCCCATAATCTTCTAATTTTTTTTAATACTGTCCTGAGGTTTTCAAGATGTTCTTTGTTATCTTTACTGATAACAATAATGTCATCTAGGTAATGCTAAATGCCTGGGCAGCCTTGCAGCACCTAATCCATAGCTTTCTGCCAGAGTGCAGGTGCAGATGCTACTCTAAAAGAAGCCTATCATGATTATGAAGACACATAGTTCTCTTGTATTGTCATTTAGTAATGCATGCATTAAGAAATGATACATTATTTCCTCCGGTGTGATGTCACAAAACACAGGACAGACCAAGACTGAAGAACTGACAAAAACCACATAATTATAACATATAGTTACAAACAGTGTAACAATACCATAACTTGATGAAGAAGTCCGTGAGCACAGTAAAGTTCAAGGTTTCTCAAATGTCCCACATCTCACGCAGACGGGAGAAGGAAGAAAAACTCTCCCTGCCATGCTGACCACAATCCGACTCTGAGTCATCCGAAAACTTCGAGCTCTGATCAGCTCTCCGACACCGAGTACTGAGTGCCATCTCTGTCTGAACGATTCGACCTCCTTCTTGGTCGCCAAAAGCAGGCAAGGCCGGGGATTTTGAGGCCTTCCCTCTGAAAGATTCACGACCACACAGTAATGACAGCAGCGAACGGGCTTTTCAGAAATTTCTCCAGATGTTCCTCTGTGCTTTCACGTCCATTCTCCATCAAATCAGAATTGTCCACGGCCCCTATTTAACAGATACAATACCATTTTCACCGGAGAGCTGCACACGCGTGGCGCACTGCCATCTTCTCCTCCCGCCCTTTGTGAGGGTTTATGGTGAGAATTACTTTGGACTCTTCTTCCATTTTCATCTTTAAGTAGGCCTCAGCTAGGTCCACTTTGCTGAAGTGTTTTCCTCCAGAAAGGTTTGCAAAGATATCCTCTATCCGGGGCAGAGGGTATTTTCTGTCCTATTGGATGCAGTCTCTCATTGATTCTATTGTGTTTCTTGGATTTACTGTGTATGCCTGCATGAAAATGAATCTCAGGATTGTATATGGTAACCTATATGTACGTTGATAATAAATTTACTTTGAATGTTGATCCACCTCTCTGATGGTAGTAATAAGAAGAAATGGATATTGAACCCGTGACCACTACCTCACTTTTTTTATTTTATTATTTCTGCTTTGCACTAGTTTTAATATAACTACTTAACTACTTACTGTAATTAATGTACTTACTTATTTTTTTCTACTGCTGCCACTAAGTTAGCAAATTTCACAACATATGCCGATGATATTAAACCTTACTCTGATTCTGATTCTGAGAGCATGCCTTGGATGATGAGGGGCCTTAATGATGTATGGCACTTTTTTGAGGGATCACCTTTTGAAGATGTATTTGATGCTGGTTAGTGCCCATGATGAAGTTGGCTGAATTTGCAACCCTCTGCAGCTTTTTCCTTTTTTATGCAGTGGCCCCACCGTACCAGATGGTGTCGCAACCAGTTAGAACGCTCTTCATGGTAAATTTGTTACTATGGGTTGATGATATGGGCAGTGGAAGGACATTTTTCTGTGCCAGTAGTGCACCACAGGGTTCAGTGTAGGGATCCTTGCTGTTAATGATATAAGTGACTTGGTTGTGGCTGTCAGAGGCATGATTAATAAGTCTGAGGAAACCATGAACATTGGTAATGTTGTAAATAGCCGGGTAGGTTATTGAAGGCTAGAGCACAATACAGATCTGCTGAAAGGCTGCGCAGAGCATTGGCAAATGGAATTTAATCCCAACAATTGCAAAGTGATGCATACTTCATTGTGGAAGACACTAACAGTATGCCAGAAGTTCATGTGTATGATGGAACAGAAGTGAGTATAGTTGCTATTATTAAGGAGAAGGTGCTTAGGAAGCTGAAAGGTCTGAAAGCGGATAGGTCACCTGGACCAGATGGACTACCCTCCAGGGTTCTGAAAGAGGGAGCTGTAGAGATTGACGAGGTATTCGTAGTGATATTTCAAGGATCACTAGATTCTGGAGGACTGGTAAATTCAAAAATGTCACTCCACTCTTTAAGGAGGGAGGGAAAAAAAAAGAATTATAGGCCAGTTAGCCTGATTTCAGTGGTCGGGAAAATGTTGGAGTCTATCATTAAGGATGAGTTTTTGGGGTACTTGGAGGCACATGATAAAATATGCCAAAGTCAGCTTGGTTTCCTTAAGGGGAAATCTTGCCTGACAAATCTGTTGGAATTCTTTGAGGAAATAACAAGCAGAATAGACAAAGGAGAGTTAGAGTTTGTTGTTTACTTGGATGTTCAGAAGGCCTTTGAAAAGGTGCCCTACGTAAGGCTACTAAACAGGATAAGAGCCTATGACATTACAGGAAAGATATTAGCATGGATAGAAGATTGCTGACTGCAGGAGGCAAAGAGTGAGAATAAAGGTGGCCTTTTCTAGTTGGCTGCTGGTGACTAGTGGTGTTCCACAGAGGCGTGTGTTGGGACCGCAACTTTTGATGTTGTACGTCAATGACTTGGATGACTTTATGGCCAAGTTTGTGGATGATACAAAGATAGGTGGAAAGCAGGTAGTGTTGAGGAAGCAAGGAGTCCACAGATTAGGAAAATGGGCAAAGAAGTGGCAGACAGAATATAATGTAGGGAGGGGTATGGTCATGCACTTTGATAGAAGGAATCGAGGTATAGGTTATTTTCTAAATGGAGAGAAAATTCAGAAAGCAGAGTTGCAAAGGAACTTTGGAGTCCTAGAATACAAAGCAAGAATGTGATACTGAGGCTTCATAAGACATTGATCAGACCACATGTGGAGTACAGTGAGCAGTTTTGAACTCCTTATCTAAGAAAACATGAAGAGGATGTAGACGAAGTTCACAAAAATTATTCTGGGAATTAAAGGGTTAACATATGAGGAGCATTTGATGGCTCTGGGCTTGTAGTCGCTGGAATTTAGAAGAATGAGGGAGGATCTCATTAAAACCTATCAAATACTGAAAGGCCTTGATAGAGTGGATGCAGAGAGAATGTTTCCTATAGTGGGTGACTCTAGGTCCAGAGGGCACAGCCTCCGAATAATGGAACCAGTGAGTCTTAGAACAGAGATGAGGAGGAATTTCTTTAATTAGAGGGTGGTGAATCTGTGGAATTCATTGCCATAGATGACTGTGGAGGCCGAGTCATTGAGTATAATTAAAGTCGAGGTTGATAGATTCTTGATTAGTCAGGGCTAATTAGTCAAAGGTTATGGGGCGAAGGAAGGAGAATGGGGTTGAGAAAGATAATAAATCAGCCATGATATCATGGCAGAGCAGATTTGATGGGCCAAATGGCCTAATTCTGCTCCTATATCTTACGGTGTTATTTTGAGAAGTCAAATAGGGGTAGGACGTATACAGTAAATGGTAAGGTGCTGAGGAATGTTGATGAAAAAGGAGATATTGGTGTTCCCTGATATTGGCAACAGAGATGGATAGGGCTGTGAAGAAAAGCAAATGGCATGTTTGCATTTATAGGTCAGAGCACAGAATATAAATTTCAGGGCATTTTTTTGCAATTGTACATAACGCTGATTAGAGCACACGTGGATCATTGTCTGCAGTTTGGGTCTATCAGAAAGATATGTTTGCATTGGCAAGAATGCAGAAACAATTTACCAAGATATCAGCTAGAATGGAGCTCTTTAGTTATGGGGAAAGATTGATTAGAATGGATTTGTTTTCTCTGGAGTAAAGGAGGATAACAGGTGACCTGATAAAATTAAAAATACAGTAAAAAGGCCTTAAGTGGTTAGGATCTTTTTTCTATGGCAGTGGCATCAAAAAACAAGGCGGCATAGGTCTGAAGTGAGAGGAAAAAGTTTTAAAGGAGTTTGAGGGAAAAAGTCTTCATGCAGCGGTTGATATCTGGAACTCGCTGTCAGAGTAGGTGCAAAATCAGATACAATTTATTGCTTTTTATTATTAAGTTTAAGAGACACCTTGACAGGGACTTAAATATGCAATCCATAGAAGGATATGGGCCTGATGCAAGCAAATGGAGTTGATGCAGATGGGCAGTAAGGTCAGAATGGATGTGATGAACTGAGGAACTCATTTCAGTCCTGTATGGCTCTGTGACTCTACAAGGTATAATAGCACTGCCTTGTCAATGTTATTAAATCAGAAATATCTTTTAATAAAATCTCAGACATTGTTACTAATCACAAATATCTACAGTGAGAGCACACTGAGCAGCATTATATTCATGAACTGATTGTTGCTGACAGCGCAACTACAGAACATTGATCAAAGATGAGCTCATGCAAATTATAAGCAACAGGGTAGGAATTCGACATTTGTGTAATTTAGCTCAGAGGACATTGGGGTGTATTTTCAGCTGTTTTTATAGACAGTACCATCTGCTTTTGTCATAGCTGCATCTTTTATTGGTTGTCCTTCATCCAAGGAAAACGGCATGGAATTAAGTCAAGCATTCCATGTTTGAATATTAGAAAACATTTACCAAGCCAAAGGACTAAAGATTCAGTCAAATGTCAGGTTCTTAGAAGAATTTTAAGAGAAGAAAGGAACATTGGATAATAAAGAGAATTATAGTGAAAATATTAAGTATTTCAACTCATGGGAGATGTATTAGGGACGGTAGGGTGTGGTGTTCATGGGGAGATGGTGTGGTGAGAAATATAGGTGTGATTTGATTATAAGGCCTCACCACCAATTTGGAGCCCTTGTTGCTGAAGGGCAAGCAGAGCTTGTTAGGACAATGGTAAGATGACATAAAGAAGACACTGCATTCTAAACAACAACATATAGAAGTCAATTACTTTGTGTGTATGTTTCAAAGGTAAATGCAAAAAATAAGATTCAATATTTCCTCAAACCAAAACAAAAATTGATAATATAAAGTGTACAGTATTTTATGCTGTAATACTCAGAGAATTTTGGTGGCTGCTCCACTTCTCTATAAACCATTGCATTTATTTATGTGAACTCAATTCTTGCATTTGAAGCATCCATTTCAAATTTACATCTTTGTTTTTTGTTTTTTACCTAGAATGCAGAGGATGAAGAGCAATCATTGTTAAATCAGTTGCATATTTTCAGAACATTGCAGCATATTGTTCAATTGTCTTGGAAACAATTTGCACCATGGAACAAAATACACATTTGGTAAGTTTAGGCTCTCCTTAAATAGGGTGATTAATTGACCAAACAAAGAGAGCGCAAGGTAATATTGTGCTCCAGTTGTACAGCAGTGGAAGTATGAGGTCAGCCTTGTATGGTGGCTTGTGGCACAAACCTCATGAGACAGGTGATGTCTTAAGCACGTCGACATAGAGTATATCTATAGTATATATTCAGAATACTGTCGCATAAGCCCTGAGCTGCGGGCTCATGCTCTCTTTTGGTAATATTTTTCAAGAGCAAATGTTAATATATTCAGATCAAATGAAAGGAGCAAATTAACGGATAAATCACTAGAATAAGAAGCAGAGTTTCCACTGAACTGTGGCTGAAGGTAAACATTTCACTTCACATATGTTTAAAGATCTCCATTCTCAGGCTTAGACTATTTCTTCTTTTTACTGGTACGTAACCTAATTATATGGTGTACATCATCTTCAAGAAAGTTGTAATGAGCTATCTTCTCCTTAAGGAAATGTAAAATAAATGGGTACCGCTGCTGTGAAGGCACCATACAGGAACACTCAAATGTCAGAATTCACTGCATTGTGGATCTGATGTTGTGTGAATGCAACAGTTTGCTTCATTAGGTGGTAAAATTCCGTGGACACATGGACTCCATGTATAGTGTAGTGGTTAGCATTATTCTATTACAGCTTGGGCGTCGGAGTTCTGAGTTTAATCCCGGCCTCCTCTGTACGTCCTCCCGTGGAATGCATGAGTTTTCTCTGGGTGCTCTGGCTTCCTCCCACTGTCCTAAGATGTAATGGGTAAGTTAATTGGCCATTGTAAATTGTCCCATGATTAGGCTAGGGTTAAATTGGGGTTTTGGGGATTTCTGGGTGGCATGGCTCAAAGGGGCAGAAGGACCTTCTCCTCGCTGTATTGCTAAATAAACAAAAATAAATAAAATATAAGAGAAGGATTAATTCTGGAGGAAATATCAAAGGTATAAAAGGCGACTTTGCAGTTATGTTAGACATTAAAATATCATGGAATGTGAGTGATGTGAGTGTTTAATGTACTGAATTAATGGAAGCTCATTGTGGCTTCTCCCACAATGGTGAACTTGGTAAGATCACTAAACATCATTCTACACTGATCTTAGGAAGTGTGTTTGTGACAACTGCAGCTAATTTCTCCAATATTTCAGGGCCATAGCTCTCAGTCCCAGAGAGAGGGCTCTCTTTCATGTCACCTCCTCAATGAAGTCTATTGATCAGGTATTCCTGCCTCTCATTGTAACCAAAATGTCACTGCAGTTGCAAAAGTCAAAACCTGCAATTGATGGAAAAACTGAAATAAAACTGAACAGGTCACTTAGCACCTGTTGTCACTGTCTGACCTTGAACTTATTTTGGTATTTTTGACTTTTATTTTATATTACTACAGAGGGTCTGTGAATTCCTTATCTCACTTGAACAGAGGCCTTGTCTCCTTGTTTCAGTTGCGACAGGAATACAAATACAAATACAGTAGCCTTTAATTTCCCCTTATAGAATGGTGTTTCCCATAATTAGTGCCTACTCACATTATTATTATTATTATGCAACTATTAAATAATTATATATCAAATACATATTAATTATTATGAATAATAATTATAAAATTCTAACTTTCATGCAGGCCGTGACAGCAGTTTACTATCATATCATCACTTCTAGCTGGGTTTATGTACGTCATTGATCCCCAGTCAAACAACTTCATGATATTTGTTGAGCCAGAATCCCAATCTTCCTCATGGACTATGACAAGGAATTTATTTCTAAACGCTGCTTAATTTGATGCACACACACAGCACACAAAACTTATTAAAAGGAAACATTTTTCAGCCTAAAGTGGATTCGTTCCAATCACTCATTAGATTTTGGTCCTTGTAAAATAAAGCAAACAATCAAAGGAACAATGTGAATGATTGCACCACCAATTTGATGCTGTTTCATTATGTCAATGGTACTATTAGTTTCAAGTTCTATTGTGAAAGCAACAAACAACAACAGAAGCTTCATTGTTAAACTGCTAGAGATGGATTGCCTCAATTATGATTCTGTTTCTTTGCAACAAATGTCAAGGCACAAGCCAAATAACCCAGTATTTTCCATTTATTTGATGATTACTTTCTGAAGCTACAAATATCCATGGCTTGAATTCCACTCCTTTCCAATGGTTCGGTGAGATGTACCAAACAATGCCCTTCATGTTTACTTTTGGCAACAAAATCCGTGCCTGTCCAGGTGGCCATTGAATGTATGCAGTCACAGAGTCCATTCTGTGGGGGTCCTTGATGATGGATGGTGCTTTCCATGTAGATGTGCTTAATGATGGGGAGGGATTTACCTGCAAAGCCCATATCCAATACTTTTTGTTGGATTTTCTGTTCAAAGGCATTGGTGTTTCCATACCAGGTTGTCATAAAGCCAGTCATATAGATCTGTAGAAGTTTGTCAACATTTTAAATGTCATACTGAATCTTCACAAACCTCGAAGGAATAGAGGCACTGCCGTGCTTTCTTCGTAATTGCACTTACGTGCTGGGCCTCTGAAATGATAACACCGAGGAATTTGAAGTTTTTGATGCTCTCAACCTCTGATACCTCGATGAAGACTGACTCATGGACCTCTGGTTTCCTCCTCCTGAAGTCAATAATCATCTTTTTTTTTGCTGACATCGACTGAGATGTTGTTGGCGTGGGACCACTCAGCCAAATTTTCAATCTCCCTCCTATATGCTGTTTCATCACGACCTTTGATGCGGCAAACGACAGTGGTATTGTCGGCAAACTTAAATACGGCATTGGAGCTGTGCTTAGTCTCACAGTCATAGGCGTAAAGTGAGTTGAGCAGGGGGCTAAGCACACAGCCTTGTGGTGCACCTGTGCTGATGGAGACTGTGAAGGAGATATTGATGCCAATCTGAACTGACTAGGGTCTGCAAGTGAGGAAATTGAAGATCCAATTGCACAAAGAGATATTGAGGCTAAGGTCTTGACGCTTATTGATTAGTTTTGAGGGGATGATTGTATTGATTGCCAAGCTGTAGTCGATGAAGCGCATCCTGACGTATGTATCTTTACTGTTCAGATGTTCCAGAATTGAGTGAAGAACCAATGAAATGGCCTCTGCCATGGACCTGTTGTGACAGTAGGCAAATTGGAACTGATCCAAGTCACTTCTCAGGCAGGAGTTGATGTTTCATCACCAACCTCTCAAAACACTTCATCACTGTGGATGTAAGTGCTACTGGACAATAGTCACTGAGGCAGGTTACCACGTTCTTCTTAGACACCGGTATAATTGAAGCCTGCTGGAAGCAGGTGGGTACCTCAGATTGCCAAAGCGAGAAGTTAAAGATCTCGGTGAATCCAGCCAGTTGATTAGCACAGGCCTTTAGTACTTGGCCAGGTACACTCTGTGGTCTGGATGCTTTCCGTGGGTTCACCCTCCTGAAGGATGCTCTCACATTGGCCTTAGGTGTGAAATCACAGTATCATCAGGGGCTCTGGGAATTTGTGAATGTGCCTCTATTTTTTGACAATCAAAGCGAGCATAAAAGGCACTTAACTCACCTGGGAGCATAAAAGGCATTTATTGATCCCAAGTGGGAAATCATTTCATTACAGCAGCAACATTTAAAAACACGCTTAGCAGTGTGCAGACTTAACTAATAGTAAAGTACAGAATAATAATATACGCAATAATAATTTACCAAATGTGCAATACTGTGCAATAGTAATGTACGAAATAATAAAAGAGACTACTGTACTATGATGTATGTTCTCCTCTCGCACAGAGATGAACTGTTGTATATGCTTATTGCATTTGGTAGGAAAGGTTTTCTGTAACGATCCTTGTGACAGTGGAGCTGAACGAGTCTGTTTGAAAGGGGAGGAGGGGCTCTGCAGCTTATTCAGTAGGTCATGGAGAGGATGTGCCAGATTGTCCATAATGGATAACAGTTTGTTTAGTGACCACCTCGCCACCACTAACTCAGAAGAGTCCGGGTTGTGGCCAAGGACGGATTCATCATTTCTGATGAGTTTATTTAGTCTTTTTGCATCACCAGCACCAATGCTGCTCCAACAACATAAAGCAGCAAAGAAGACTGCACTCACTACAACAGACTGGTAAAAGATCTCCTGCTACACATGTTGAAGGATCTCAGCTTCCTTGGAAAATAGAGTCTGCTCATCCCCTTCTTGTAAACAGCCTTGGTGTTGTTTTTCCAGTCACATCTGTTGTCGAGGTGAGCACCCAAGTATCTGAACACCACAACTTCTTCTCCAAGAATGTATACAGGACTTGTCACAGTCCTCTTCCTCCTAAAGTCAGTCACCACCTCCCTGGTTTTGGGCACTTTCAGGAGAAGTTGTTTCCTCCTGCACCACTCCACAAACTTGTCCACCGGTCCTCTGTACTCCAACTCCTGCCCATCTCTGATACACCCAACCACCGCAGAGTCATCAGAGAACTTCTGCAAGTGACAAGACCCAGATTTGTACTGAAAGGCTGAGCTGTACAATGTGAATAGAAACGGAGACAGGACAGTCCCTCATGGCACTCCAGTGCCACTCATCACCATCTCAGACAGAGATCCAAACTGGGGTCTGCATGTCAGGTAGTCAGTAATCCAGGAGATAGTGGATTTGTTTACACCCATCCTTTGTAGCTTCCTGCTCAGAAGTAGCTGGATTGCATTGAAGGCACTAGAGAAATTTAAAAATGTGATTCTCATAGCGCCACCAGCATCATCCAGGTGGGAGTGAGCTCTCTGCTACAGGTAGATGATGGCATCATCCACTCCCACATGAGGTTGGCAGGCAAACTGGAGAGGGTCCAATGAAGATCTCATCTGGTCAGGACCAGCCTCTCCCACACCGTCATCACATGAGACGTGAGGGCAATTGGTCTGTAGTCATTAAGTTCAGACGGAGTCGCCTTCTTGGGTACAGGAACCAAGCAGGAAGTCTTCCATTGTACTGGAATCTTTTCCTTACTCAGACTCAGATTGTAAAGATGCTACAAAATACCAGACAGCTGGTTCGCACAGGCCTTCAGTACCCTGGGAATTGTACTGTCTGGTCCAGCAGCCTTGCCTTGATGTAGTCTGTCCAGCTGTCTCCTAACCTGACCTGCCATCACAGTCAGGCGGGGTAGGTGGTCATCCCCATGGAGGCAGGATACTCCAAAGCTGGGGGGCAGGGGGGTTGGAACACAAGCACTCACCACAGGGGAGGGAGGGGTGGAAGGAGGAGGCTTCAGGGGCAGGAAGGGTGTGGGGTTTGGGCAAGTGGGGGAGGGGACAGCAGGAGGTCCAATGCTGATCCTGTTGAAAAACAAGTTCGATTCATTGGCCCTATCCAGGCAGCCCTCAATCTTCCTTTCCTTAACCTTGAAGCCAGTGATCTGCTTCATGCCCGACCACGCGTTCCTTATGCTATTCTGCTGGATCTTGTATTCCAGCTTTCTCTTGTAGGAGTCTTTGCACTCCCTTGCCCTCTAAGCTAACAAGCTCTTCTGCTGCTTTATTGCTGTTCTGTACACGTACCTCACTTTTTTATAACTTAGCTGTAATATGGTTTGATACTGAGATAAAATACCCTATGGACGGCCAGGTTTAATGGAAACTTTCTGAGTCAGCTAACCTCACAGTAAATGATGATTTGATGTGGATTTGAAACCTGGGGAAAGGTTGCAGAGCATTGGCTGATTTTGATACCACCACCTTCTACTTCCCTCTAACCTACCCTACCCTCCTTTAATCCCCACCCCTCACCTCCTATGGGCAATTGTATTTGTATTCTGCCAACACACCCCTGGATGAGGTTCCAACACAACATAGACTGAATGTCTCAAGCCTACTCTTTTTCATCTGAATTTCTGATTCATTTTGCATTGATCCTTAACCTTTCCATATTGGGAAATGGGTGCCTTCCCTCCTTGTCCTTTACTTGAAACAACCACAGCTTTAAGAGATTATCCCACTGCACTGCTGATATTGGCTAACCTCATTTCATTGACGTGCTCGCTCTATCACTTCCCTTGACAGTTTCTAAAAACGGTTTCTTTTTAAACTGGTTTTGTAGCCAGTATGTCGACTCTTGGAACATGAACACATTTCGTGAGCTAGTTCTGTCCATGTTTTACCTCTGTTGCTGATAGGAAGAGCCCAAAGGCAAGCTCTAATTAACAGCCTAAGTACTTGTTTTTGCCTGATGAGCAGTCATGTGTCCAATAAAGTGGACTAATACATCTATCTCTACTTTGGCACTCAGTTTTATAACAACCACTATGCTGCAATTCATGCACCTGCTATATTATTTCAGTTCATCTGCAGACACAACTGACAGGTATTGTCCATCTTCTCTTATAGTCTGTGAGATGCATTAATGCTATCGAAGTATATGGTGTCTGTCAATGTTTTCAGTGAAAGACCACTAGTTAAAATATGCCAAATCCTGCCACCAACTCATAAGCACTTAATGGCACAAGGGACCACTGTTTTTTTAGGAGTTGAGATTGTGCTGGGTAATCCCAGTGGTTGGGGCATCTAGCATATCTATTGTGGACTTTCTAACTAAATTATCTCAAAATTATAAAAACTTCAGGAACCTCTGTGGTATCTTCAGTGCCAACTAAAAAATATTATCTATAGGTTTTGTGAATTAATGGTACTTCAAAGCATTTCACTAATAATTTTAGATTATGAGGACACGCAGTCCTCTTTTATTGTCATTTAGTAATGCATGCATTAAGAAATGATACAGAATGATATCACAGAAACAAGACAAACCAAGACTAAAAAAACTGACAAAAACCACATAATTATAACATATAATTACAACAGTGCTAAGCAATACCGTAATTTGATAAAGAACAGACCATGGGCACGGTAAAAAAAAGTCTCAAAGTCTCTCGAAAATCCCATCATCTCACGCAGACGGTAGAAGGAAGAGAAACTCTCTTCCTGCCATGAACTTCCAGCGCCGCAAACTTGCCGATGCAGCACCTTGGAAGCACCCGACCACAGCCGACTCTTGAGTCCGTCTGAAAACTTCGAGCCTCTGACCAGCCCTCCGACATCAAGCACCAAGCACCATCTCTGCCGAGCGCTTCGACCCCAGCCCCGGCAACAGGCAATAGACAAAGCCAAGGATTTGGGGCCTTCCCCTCCAGAGATTTTCGATCGCACAGTAGCAATGGCAGCGAAGCAGGCATTTCAGAAGTTTCTCTAGGTGTTCCTCCATGCTTCTCATGTCTGTCTCCATCAAATCAGGATTGTGCATGGTACCTACTTACAAATATGATATCATTTCGGAGTGGCCACAAACTTAGAGACAATTCTTAACAGATCTTACTCAAACACAGTCTTAAGGTGGCAGTTCAAAGAGTCCAAGTGATTTATGAGAGGAGAGACTTCCCGAACCAGCGATGAAGAAAAGACAAAACTGCTGATGCAGATCCCAGCCAAGAAATGCCTTGTCTAAGGGATCATGAAGAATAAGATTTCTCACAGCAACTGACCTTTTGCCGGAGGTGGTCACCACACCACACCCGAGACCATGCAGGGGTTAACCAAAAGTGTGTGCCACAATATCCGTATGGACCATACCAAATGTCAATCACAGAACGCCGTTGATTTCTTGGGTTCGTAGGAAGCTGGTAATTCTTCACTCTCTCTCTCTCTCCCCTTCTTCCATTATATAACTATCGACTGTGACTCCCCAACAAAACAACTACGCAAAAAACTGCGGTCTCCCCTTTTATGCCGGTTGGAACATGCCATCACGTGACATCATATCACCCCACTATCACGACAATTACATCATGCCAATATCACGAGACAATTACATCATGCTCACAAGATACTCACGGGACGGGTAACACCAGCATCTCCAATTTCTTGCAACCTTTCATCTTTTACCACTACCTCCCTCCCCCGCCCCCCCCCCGAGTCCACCTGTCACCTTGAGCTCCTGTCTCACCATTCCCCTCTTCGCTTTATACCAGCTATCTCCCCTCTCCAGATGCAGGGTTTCAATTGGAATCATCAACAATTCCTTTTCCCATGCAGATGCTGTTTGTCCTGCTGAGTTCCTCCAGCAGATTGTTTCTTGCCCCAGATTCTAGCATCTGCAGTCTCCTGTTTCTTCAATTTCTTAATTTTCAGTAAATCCAGGTGTACTACCTGTGTTAGTGAATGCCAATTAAGTGCCTCTTATTCTCTGCACTCGTAGAAGATTAAGCATCTGCTGGTTTCTGCAAACACTGGCAAGAGCTGATGACATTTCATCCATTTACTTCAATGGACAAAGATAATGGATTCACAAACACAAAGCAGCCATAATGTCTAAATTGATCCATTTCAGACTGCTCCATAATCCAGACTGAATTTATTGATTATTAAACCAAATTATTCAACAGCACTTTTAGCTCAACTCTTACTTGTCAAAGTGAGGGTGCTAAAAATTAGATGCACATTATGCTTCATTTAAGATTGTTTGTAAAGATATGGCAAATGCATCTGGAATATGACCACAAAAACCAGCACATTCTCAACAACTGTCAACAGAATCTTAACCATCATATGCATCATAAAAACGTCTCAGTATTTCCTATTTAGCCAGTTTTCTCTCAATACAATATATAGAATTATGTTTGATGTTGAGTACATTTTTAATTACAAAGCCTGTGAACCTTTCAATGTTGAAAACCTGTGCCTTTAGCATGTAAACGTTAAAACCTTTCTGAAGTAGAAATTGTGTAGTAGCATTGGACACTACCTTTCTGAGCAACTTGGTAACAGAAATAAACATCACAAAATAGTTTTATTGTTAAAGATATTATTCTTTGCATTTCCATTCCTAAAGATTTTACCCTAAGATTTTAAATGTACTATTATAATATGTGTGCATGTCAATGTGTTATGTGTGCTTCATTTCCATAACAGGATGTGTGCACTGATTACTCATAAATATTCTAATCACCACAACACTGTTGAGAAAGAATTACAATTAAATCCTTCTCATAATAAATCTTAGGGCTTAATATATTGCCTCAGAACTAATGGAAAAACACATCTCATATTATATTTCTACAAGTCCAAAGGAAACAGTACCTGCAGATTACATTACATGTCAAAGATGCAGCATGAATATGTTTGTAGAAGGGAGCTATGTGTACTGACCTGTGCAGGCTTGATTTATGGATGAGTACATGAAATGAATTATTCAGAATTCATCTGCTTGAAGTGAACCAAATGCTCTCTCTTTTGCTGACTTTATCAGTGTCAGTTAATAGCTAATACCTATTTTTCTCTTCTCAAGAAAGCCACAGGCAACATGCAAGTACCAGCATGCGTAAAATTTGAATTTCAAGTGTGGTGATATTTATTTTAACATGAAAAAAAAGTTCTTCCCTTCCATCATTCAGCAAAATTCTTTATTGAGAAAAGGTCTGTGGTAATAACTTGACAATTTAAATATTTAATTTACAAGAATGAAAATGAAAAATATAGTCCTCATTGGCTGCACATACATCATGGTCTGTGGGTCCCAAACCCCTGGGCATTCATGCTCTGACTACTGGCTCCATTTTACTTTTCGGTTGGTTTATTTGAGATTAAACAGATTCTATTGCTAGATTCTTCATCCTCAGCCTGGTTTAATGCAAGTGGTAATGTGTCTGTAAAATACAAATGAAAGGAAATGGAAAACTGGGCAAAGTAAATGCAGGCCAGCCTATTCAGAAGCACTTGAGTAATTACACTGAAAATTCTTGCCCATGGGCCCGGTTTTAACCCAACCTGTTTGCCAGGAAACTGGCACGCTCGGCCAGGCTGCTGCTTTACACCCTAAGCGATTTTAATTAAAGTTAATGGAAACTAAAATGGGGCAAAATAACTGTTTAACAGCATCCTTTGCATGTATGTGAATAACCATATCTGCAACACTGCCTCAGTTATCATTCTGTGCATCTTTGGATCCTTAATTCTGAGGTCTAAAAGGATATCTGATTAAGCCACCGAACAGTCTGTAAAATTTATTCCTTGAATGAATTGTTTGCTGACTTCTCCTTGAATCAACTGCTATGCTGTCTCCTCTTTATCTGGATTACGATGTACTTTTAGCTGGCACACTGGCACTGGAAATGAATGAACAGTTTTCATTAAAATCTGTTGGCAATACTGTAAATCCACTGGTTTGCTCATTTTATTTCTGTGGTGTTATTCTATCATTTCAGTTTGCAATGATGATAATTAATGAAAATCGCAATTTTTGAAAATGCATCCAATTCAGTTTTTCAGTGTTTGTGAGTGAAGAAAATACTTGCATAAAATAAAAAAAATCACTGATTTGTTATGATGGATTAAACAAATTCACACTTTCAATCTAGTCCTTTTATAGAACTTAAGTTATCTTTGGCATGTCATTTATTTTAATAATCCTTTGATGCACTTAAAATTTCTGAAAGCAATGCAAATTGTTACATTTCCAGGTTCAATCCTGCAGTCTTGAACTAGAATGCAAATACTGTCATTAGTGTGTAAATTGTCCAGATACTTTTGGTGAGGAGGAAAAATCCTTCAAGTTTTAAGTCATAAGGATCATTTGACCTGCTCTACTGCTGCCTTGGCAGAAATCAGACCTCACCTTACTTGTCAAGTAATTGCCATATTTAATTATTAATTGCCTTTAAAGTGCAGGATGGAGTACAGGTAAGAAGCTTAGAGAGGTAAAAGGGGAGAAACAGCAGTTTCAAAGACTGATAGAATGGTTCTAAAGACATTTCAACTCATTTGAAGCCTTTGGCCTTGCTAAAGGACTGTGGATTTGTGTATTAAACAAGAGCAAAGTGAAAGGAAGGTCCATGTGCAGACTGGCACATGACGAATAGGGTCTTGTGGAAACACTGGGGATGGCAGAAGGCGGAACCTGGAAACCCCTTTTCCTCTGACCATCTTAGTGTTTTGACCTGAAATGTCGACGGTTGCTTGACCTACTGAGTTCCTCCCACTAATAGGGTTCTACCACTGCCTGAGACAGTCCTGTGAATAGGGATAGTAAAGTGTACTAATAGCTCTGCATTTAGCTATCTGTTGTGCCTGTTTTGTTAAGACACATTCCTAATCCATTTTCTCAAAAACATTAAAATGGTCCATTGAGAAATACAGTACTTTGGAAAGGCTCATCCTCTCATTCCAGTTCCCATTTTGCTGTGACAAGACATTCACATATGTTGGAATCTTGTGACGTTTGATCAAATACACAATTTTACCTGTAGCATCTAATGCAATATTATTCATTCCACAACTGAGGACCTATTAAGGAATCACAGAGCACAGCTGTTATTCAGGGGTCTGCTGTCCAAGAACTTGTTCAGGATTAGCCCTTAATTTTCTGTTAAATTGAGGACCGCTTATTACTCTGCACAGTGCTACATGAGCACTAATAGATGGATAGAGCATTAGAAAATAGGCCGTAATCCCATTTGGGCCCCATTCATACCAGTGATTGTGCTGTTGACAGAGAGAAAAAGAAACAACAGCTGGTCAAAAGTTTATGAGAGCAATGGTAGTCAGTTCAAAATAGAAAAACTAATACTGACTATTGAGGTAGTTGGAAGAACTATGAAGGACTTTTAACCTTTTCATGGGCTGTGTATTGCCTACCAACCTGGGGTGGCCAGTTTGATAAAGCCAACATGATTATATCATTAGTCATAGTCATAGAACTCTACAGCACAGAAACAGGCACTTTGGCCCATCTAGTCCATGCTTAACTATTAATCTGTGTAGTCCCATCGATATGCACCCGAAACACAGCCCACCATACCTTTCCCATCCATATACCGACCTAAATTTCCCATAAATATTGAAATTGACCCTGCATCCACCACTTCCACTGTCAGGTCATTCCACACTCTCAACACCCTCTGAATGAAGATATTCTCCCTCATGTTTCCCTTAACCATTTCATCTTTCACCCTTAACCCATGATCTCTAGTTCCAGTCTCATCCTTTCCTTATGACTCAGGTCCTGAAGCCCTGGCAACATACTTGTAAATTTTCCCTGCACGCTTCCAATCTTATTATATCTTTCCCAAAGGCAGGTGACCAAAACTGCACACAATACTCCAAATTAAGCCTCACCAATGTCTTATACATCTTCAACATAACATCCATCTGCTGTACTCAATACTTTGATTTATGAAGGCCAATGTCCCTAAAGCTCTCTTTATGACCCTATCTACCTGTGACACCACTTTCAGAAATTGTGGATATGTATTCCTAGATCCCTCTGTTTTACCACACTCCTCAGTGTCCTACCACTCACTATGTACATCCTACCCTAGCTTGTCCTCCCAAAGTGCAACAATTCACAATTGTTTGCATTGAATTCCATCTGCCATTTTTTCCAGCAGGTTCAGAGCTCGCTGCAAGCTTTGATAGCCTTCCCCGCTATCTACTATGCCCACAATCCTGGTGTCGCCGCAAATTTGCTGATCCAGTATACTACAGAATCATCCAGATCTTTGATACAGACGACAAACAACATCAGACCCAGCACTGATCCCTGCTTCACACCATTAGTCACGGTCCTCCATTCAGAGAGGCAACCGTCTACTACCACTCAGGCTTCTCCTCGGAAGCCAATGTCTAATCCAATTTACTACCTCATCATGAATGGCAACCAACCGAACCTTCTTGACCAACCTTCCATGCGGGACCTTGTCAAGGGCCTTGCTAAAGTCCTTGTAGATGGTATCTACTGCCTGAGTAGTAAATTCCTGAGTAACTTCCCCAAAAATAATCGATAAGATTGGTTAGACATGACCTACCATGCACAACCCCATGTTGACTACCCCTAATCAGTCCTTGTCTATGCAAATACTTATACAGTCCCTTCAAAAAGTATTCAGCATCAACTATTTTCATATTTCACTGCCTCATTTCCTTTTTTTGTAATTTATTTTTATTGAATTTCATCATCAAACAAACATTTCCATAAGATGTATTTCAGATACTGAAATATGATCAAATATGATCATGTAATCATATTTGTCACAAATCTCCACTTAATATTAAGATGCCAGTAACCTGCCTTTGCCCCTTCTCCTGTCAGTATAAACAGCTCTGCCAGGCTTAGTAGCTAAACCACACATGAAGGCCAGAAGCTGGACTTGGTTGTCAGAGACTATTGGAGATGCACACCATTGGGAGCATTTAATAGGCTGTGGGAGCATGTCCCCACTACTATCCCCATGCTATAACAACCTTAAGGAACGCTATACATATATATACAAACGTATATTTCCTCATTACAGAATTCCTCAAAATTATTATGGTTACTATTGGTGGAGTAGGTACGGATGCACCGATTTTAATGGAAACTTATGTAAAGGATGGAAAGTTATTGAATGGTTTATTGTATATATTTATTTTTGAATTAAGTACATTTTGAAATTAAAAAAAACTATAGCAAGTGATCACTGGATCTCACCAACAGGCACCAAGACCTCGCCTGACTGGTGGTGAGAGAGGCCCTCCCAGTCAGAGCCCTCCTGTACGTCCGGAACGTTGTCTCCGCACCCCACTGCCCACGGGAGGACTGCAGTGAGGAGGAGTCTGTGACCCTCCTCTTTGCACACTGTCAGTTCGCAAAGAGGGTGTGGAGGAGGATGGACGGGCTGGTGTCACATTTCCTCCCCAGCAGCTGCGTAAGAGAGGACTCTCTGATCTACGGGCTATTCCCGGGGATGCACATGGAGACCAACATCCGGTGCTGCTGGCAGATCATCAACTCGGTGAAAGACGCTCTTTGGTCGGCCTGAAACCTGATGATCTACCAGCACATGGAGATGTCCGTGGGAGAATGCTGCCGACTGGCACATTCTCGGCTGCAGGAGTACGCGCTGAGGGACGCACTGAAACTCGGTGCAGCCACCGCAAGGGGCCGGTGGGGAAGGACCACAGTATAGGTTTCTTCACCCGTGGGAGTGGGAGGGGTCGGGTGGCGGGGAGTATACCCCTCAACAATGATGTGGTAAGGTGAATAACTGGAGTGCCACATAGGTGGCCATAAGTACGGATATGTACAGACTATAATGGAAACGTATGTAAAGGATGGAAAGTTATTGAATGGTGTATTGTATATAATTATATATTTTTGAATAAAGTATATTTTGAAATTTAAAAAAACTATAGCAAGTGTAACTCTTGAACAAATGCTGGGAACAATCAGCAGATCAAGCAGTGTTTGTGGAAAGAGGAACACCTTGATGTTTCAAGTAAAAGTCCCTTCTTTAGAACTGGGAAAATGAGAAAACAAGTTGTAGAGAGTTGGGAGACAGATGGGTAGAGCACAAGGAATATCTCTGATGGAATGAGATCACTGCTGGCTGGGTAATGTAATGTTTACCACATGGTCCAGTTTACACATAAATGAGAAGAGAGTGTTACGTACCCCGTAACTGGGTTGCCAACCCAGCAGAAATGGATCACTCAGTTGGAGTCTGGATTACTAGAACTAAGAAAGTTTTATTAAAAACACAAGCAACACAGTACTGTAATCAAAAGGATAATGAATGCAACAGTTCAGCAGTGATAAACATACATGTACACAGAATTAAGATAACAGGATCAATCAAGCTCTATCGTTGTCTAGGGGTAAATGACCAGTTTCAAAGTGACGCAAAGTTCAGTTCAGTTCAGTTCACAGTAATCGCTGCCGTGGCGATGGACAGTGGGGGGAAGGTGAGAGAGAGCAAAACGAATGAATATTCAACATGGCTTCCACACAGACCTTCGCAGTCAGCTTTCGGGCGAGTCCTTTGTGATGTCATCTGAGGTCACTGACCGTGACCCCTCCGTTTCCAGATATGATCGTTTCCCTGTGGTGAACCTGGCACCCAGGCAAGGGTGGACACACACCAGGTTCCCGCCGATCGTGCCTTTCCACCCTGTGCGTCTATGGCCTGGTACTTCCCACCGACTTGTGAGAGACGCAGGGCTTCCAGGGTCTTGTTACCTCGGGTGTCGTGTGTGTCCTGCCTTAGTGAACCTGTCCCTTTTTATCCCCCTGCTGGGGTATCGCCTGTCCATCACTTCAAACAGTTCAGGGTTCAAAGGGGGAGCCGATCTTGACAGCTCTCTCTCCCCTTCATTAACATCTCCAAGTGCTGCCCCATTGTTTTCCTTATCTCTCTCTCTCTCCTGAAGACAGGTGGCAGACCAACTGCTGATTCCACTGGTGCCAGCACAGGACAGCTACATCGTAATCTATGTGTATTCTTGTCACGAGAGAGAGAGAGAGAGAGAGAGAGAGAGAGAGAGAGAGGGGGGGGCAGAGAGGAAGGAAGGGGAAGAGGGAGAGAAAGAGAGAGATAGAGAGAGGGAGGGGGGAGAGGGAGGGGGGAGAGGGAGAGGGGAAGAGGGGGAGGGAGAGTGAGAGAGAGAGCAATGCAATAGCTGTGAAATGCAGGTTGCAGTTTTGGCCAAAGCCTTTATGTGAAGAGGAAAAAGCTGGAAATTCGAGATCAGGCAATGGTTTATTATTAGAGATGGATACAGTAGTTTTATAGCAGAACTGGCTGATAGAAACAGAAGCAAATTAGCTGAAATTATTGAATTCGGTACTGCTGTAAGGTTATGTGTGTCTAATAGTAAATCAGTTTTTCTCTCTCCTTCACAACCACTGCTGATCTACTTTTCATTTTAAACTTCTGCCTTTTCCACTGCAACCTAAAACTTAATTTATTTTCTCAGTTTATCAGTTCTGATTACACATTTATAATATTTTCTGTTTTTAATTCAGATTTCCAAAATCGGTATTTTTTAAATTTTCAATCTCTTGGGACATGTTATTCTTTTCCTGTCAAACAGTAAGATCGTCAGGGTGAACTAAATGTAGATTTTTTTTATATCCCCTACAAACAAGTATGGAGCTTCAATCAAACTGAACTCTGGAGATGGAGTGGAATGATGTGGTGATGAATCTCTAGGCAAAATAAATCTCATACCTAAAATGGTTGTGTTGCTTCCTCTGAGAAGCCCATTTTGAAAGTTTGCATACACATCTCATTCAGGGTCAAACTTTCCCATTTCTCACCACTGACCAACCCTATCGTACCTAATCCAAGAGGTTAAGTGCCCTCAAGAACTAAACATCCAGGTAACTTTCCACTCTCCCTAATGCGTCATATTGTCTGAATCTTGATTGCAGTTCATCAGTTCCAACCAAAGTATTCCAATCTGCACATCATTTCTGCAATTACTGTCCCATGGATCCCATTGATTTCAATCCACTCCCATACAATACAGCTGCAATGTGTCAACTACCATGTCCCAAATTCATATGTATTTTTAAAAATTTCATTAAAGTATTTAATTCTGTCACCATTGCCTTCATGTCAGTGAAGTTCACACTTTGTGGCCCCTGCACTGGAGAGAAGCTGAGCCTGCAGTTGTATTCCTTTCATTTTGAATCATTTAACTTCAATTAACTAGTTTTGGCTAATTCACCAATTACCTGGGAGACTAAAAGCTACTGGTTTAACATAATGTAATATGATTACTTAACATTGCATATTTCAAAGAATTTAACGTCAAAGCAAAATTTAAAAATACATTAAAATAAAATCACTCTCTTCCTCAATAAAATCCATTTTCCCTGGTCCCTGAAGTCTGAGGAAGCTGTGTTAAAAACACACTGGGCTTTTGCTTGGGCCCACAGACCAGACACATCATAGACATTAAACAAAATATTGATTCTATCACCACTGTCCTGACCTCAAATGCATAATTTATGCTGCATTCAGAGGATGCTATGCATACAGTACGTTTTGAATTCATTTTGTTGGATTAGACCGTATAATTGTTATTTCCTTGAGTTTAACTTTCCTCTGTTTGTTTGTATTTTTATATAATTACCTATGTATATGCAATTGTTCAGTGTGTTTCCTAGTGGGTACCATTCTTCTGTGTTCTGAAAGCTTCTTGGGTATCACATTATTTGAATAGGGGCTATCTGATTGGTTAACTCTTATCTACAAAATGTTAATGGCATCTGTTATCTGTAGCATAAGAAGAGCAAAGCACGTTGGCTTTCTCTCTGTTCTTTGTTCTCCTTTCCTGCTGTCGCCTTCTCTCTCACTACCCTCCTTTCCCAATCCCTTTGTTCTCTTAGTGCTTAATAAACAGCTGTGAGCAAAAGTTTCATGCCTCATTTTTGACTTATGAAGAACCTTGGATCAAAAACATCAAAATCCAGCAAATTTTGGCCTAGTTGGCAAAGATGATTGTGAAGGTTTAGGGACTTGGAAGAATCCTGGTGAAGTGAAACATTTTCAGTGCGCAAACTCAAAAAGGAGATAATATCTCCCTCGAAATTCAAAATCACCTGAGAAAACCGCCTATTCTTTTTTCAATACACCTTCTAGTGGAAGTTTAAGAATGAAAGAAACTTTTATACATCGCTACTTTGAAAAAAATCTGACTAGCACTGAAATTAACATCGTGCTCAAATTAAATTCGAAAAAGCCGGTGGAGTACCTAAGAAATCTTCCAATTGTAATCTAGTGCTTAAAAAAGAGATCTAGATTGGAATCCAGTGAGGAAAAATTGTTATTTGCAACCAAAAATACCATCTGTAAGCCTACAGAAATCTGATTGTAGTCCTAAAATAAAATATCGACTGCAATCTTATAAAATTTCAATTGCAATCCAATAAGATTTCAACTGCAAACCTATAAAGGATTCACATCTATAGTAGTTTGTCAAAGTTAGTCCTTTGGAGTTTGCGAAGACTCAGCATGACATCTAAAACTTTGACAAACTTTCATAGATGTGTGCTGGAGAGTACATTGGCTGGCTGCATCACATCCTGGTATGGAGACACTAATGCCCTTGAACAGAAAATCCTCCAAAAAGTAGTGGATACCGCCCAGTTTGTCACGGGTAAAGCCCTCCCCACCATTGAGCATATCTACACAGTGCACTATCACAAGAAAGCAGCATTCATCATCTGGGACCCCCACCACCCAAAACATGCTCTCTTCTCATTGCTGCCATCAGGAAGAAGGTAGAAGAGCCTCAGAACTCACACCAGCATCTTCAGGCACAGATATTACCCCTCAACCGGAGGGGATAACTTCACTTGCCCCATCATTGAAATGTTCCTATAACCTATGGACTCACTTTCAAGGACACTTCAACTCATGTTCTTGATATTTATTGCTTATTTAATTATTATTTTTATTATTGTTATTTTTTATTCATTTTATCTTTATTTTTGTATTTGCACAGCATGTTGTGTTTTACACACTGTTTGTTTACCTTGTTGGTGCAGTCTTTCATTAATTCTATTATGATTATTGGATTTATTGAGTATGACCACAAGAAAATGTATCTCAAGGTTGCATATTGTTACATATACTTACTTTGATAATAAATTTACTTTGAATCTTGAACTTTGAACTTTGAACATATGGTCAGTTTGATCAAGTGTGTGATCGTGTGAAAAAATTAATGGAGAAGTAAAGTTAACTATTCAATTGTGAAAGAAAAGTAGAAGCTATGATAAACTACAAAAACAGCAAGATAGAGACAGTAAAAAGTCTAAAAAGCAAATTTTTTTCATTAACTGAATGAGTGAAAAAATATGATATGTGTAATAGAATTGAGGTGCATTGTCCAGAGCTTTGAAGCAGACCAAGGCAGAATGAGAAAGCTCAGCAGGGACTTCAAATGGGCAGAACCTGCGAGTGACGCTTCTTCTTGGGCAACACCCCCGACATTGGACAGTCCTCCAAGACTGCAACACCATGCAGTCTCTGAGGAATTACAGCATGGACATGACATGAACTCTGCAGTGACCTCTAGTAACTCAAGTGAAGATAACAGTGATGAACCAATAGGATTGACCGCTATGCCACAGCTTGCTCCAGTGAGGACCAAGGAAGTGAAGACATGCAGGACTGAAGATGGAACCTATGAAAGGAGACTGACAGTGGACTACTAGGTTGCTAATCAATGCATCAACAAGCTAACCCCTCTAGTGCAGCTCCATCAACAATTACACACATCACACTGAGAGTTTACAGTTATTGATATGACTAATGGATTCTGGTCAGTACCACTGACTCCTGAATGTTAACTGTGGTTGGTTTTCACAGTTGATGGTCAACAATGCTAGTGGACGAGGCTACTACAAGCGCTTCACAACAGTCCCACTGTCTATCACATGGCTTTGAGACAACCCCTGAGAGACATAGCAGACATTGATTTGAATATCATACAATATGTGGGTGATGTCATGACTGAATCTGAAGCTGCCGACCAGCATCAACATGAGGTGCTTTATTTGTTCAATTATCTATCCTACAAAGGTCACAAAGCAAATTTAGACAAGGCACAATTTCAACAAGTGGAAGTAATTTCAGCAAGGCATTTGATAAGGTACTCCATGCAAGGCTTATTGAGAAAGTAAGGAGGCATGGGATCCAAGGGGACATTGCTTTATGGATCCAGAACTGGCTTGCCCACAGAAGGCAAAGAGTGGTTGTAGACGGGTCATATTCTGCATGGAGGTCAGTGATCAGTGGCGTGATTTTTATAAATGACCTGGGTGAGGAATTGGAGGGATGGGTTAGTAAATTTGCTGATGACACAAAGGTTGGGGGTGTTGTGGATAGTGTGGAGGGCTGTCAGAGGTTACAGTGGGACATTGATAGGATGCAAAACTGGGCTGAGAAGTGGCAGTTGGCATTCAACCTAGGTAAGTGTGAGATGGTTCATTTTGGTAGGTCAAATATAATAGCAGAATATAGTATTAATGGTAAGACTCTTGGCAGTGTGGAGGATCAGAGGGATTTTGGGGTCCGAGTCCATAAGACACTCAAAGCTGCTGCGCAGGTTGACTCTGTGGTTAAGAAGGCGTATGGTGCATTGGCCTTCACCAATTGTGGGATTGAGTTTAGGAGCCGAGAGATAATGTTGCAGCTATATAGGACCCTGGCCAGACCCTACTTGGAGTACTGTGCTCAGTTCTGGTCACCTCGCTACAGGAAGGATGTGGAAACCATAGAAAGAGTGCAGAGGAGATTTACAGGGATGTTGCCTGGAATGGGAAGCATGCCTTATGAAAATAGATTGAGTGAACTCGGCCTTTTCTCCTTGGAGTGACGGAGGATGAGAGGTGACCGGATAGAGGTGTATAAGATGATGAGAGGCATCGATCATGTGGATAGTCAGAGGCTTTTTCCCAGGGCTGAAATGGCTAGCATGAGAGGGCATAGTTTTAAGGTGCTTGGAAGTAGGTACAGAGGAGATGTTAGGGGCAAGTTTTTTACACAGAGAGTGGTGAGTGCGTGGAACGGGCTTCCAGCGACGGTGGTGGAGGCGGATACAATAGGGTCTTTTAAGAGACTCCTAGATAGGTACATGGAGTTTAGAAAAATAGAGAGCTATGGGTAACCCTAGGTAATTTCTAAGGTAAGGACATGTTCAGCACAGCTTTGTGGGCCAAAGGGCCTGTATTGTGCTGTAGATTTTCTATGTTTCTATGTTTCTAATTTACTTGAGACTGGAAAATTTTCCAAGGTAATCAAGAAATTACTGAAGATCATGCAAAAGCCATTGAGTCAGCAAAGCCCCTAACAACAGTTCAGCAAGTCCGGTCATTTCTGGGTTTATGCAACTACATCAGAGTATTGGTCAATTCATACGCTGAAATTTCTCATCAATCTGTTGAAGGGGCAGTAAATGCTCAGGTGACCCTGTGACTCTTAATGGAGAACAACTGAAAGCATTTCAAACTTTAAAGGAAACATTACGTACTGCAGCTGCATGAACATTGAATGGTTTTTTCTTTTTTTTTGTAATTTATTTTTTATTGAATTTCATCATCAAACAAACATTTCCATAAGATGTATTTCAGATACTGTACATATACATCATATAATCATATTTGTCACAAATCTCCACATAATATTTATCTGAGGTATACACTTATAGAAAGGAGAGGAAAGAAAGAACAAGCAAAAGGAGAAAACTATGTACAAGTAGGGAGTGATTTTTTTTTTACAACATATTCATTGACTTGTGAGAATAAAATCAGGCCTATGAGGTGTTATGTAGTTAAACCATTTTTTCCAGTATGAATAAAATTTTTCCAACTTATGATGAATAGATGCTGTTATCTTCTCCATTTTGTAAATGTCCATTAGGGTTAGGGTCCATCCATACATTTAAAGTTAGGCTCTCCTGTGATAATCATTTCCTGGTAAGGGTCATTTTACCAGCCACCAGCAGTACATTCATTAAATATTTATCTCTTTTCAACTCTTCTTGAGGTATACACCCCAAATATATAGTCTTACTCTCTAAGGGTATTTCACATTTAAAGATGTCTTGTAGGGCATTATGTATCCCACTCCAATAGTCTTTGATAATGGGGCATTCCCAGAAAATATGATAATGGTTTGCATTTTGATTTTCACAATTTCTCCAGAAAACAAGGGGGTTACTATCATAATGGGATTTCTGAGAGGATGTAATAAAATATCTTATCAAGTTTTTCCACCTGAACTCCCTCCGTTTCTGTGAACTGGTATACTTCCATTGACACCTCCATATTCTTGTCCAGTCTTCCTCAGATATTATTATCCTACTTTCCTTCTCCCGTTTTGTTTTAATGTATGAAGCCGAATGTGTTTTAAGATTTGACAAACCCTTATACACGCTTGAAATGATTTTACTACCGTTGTCCGAATTATATACTTTTCTAAATAGCTCTATCAGACATGTACTTGACTTGGTTATATTTTTAACCGTCCTATTAACATACTGTCGCATCTGTAAATACCAGTAAAAGTCTTGTTTTTCTAATAAGTGTTTCTCTTTGAGCATTTCAAAACTGAACTGTGTTCCTCCTTTCATTATATTGCAAATAGCTGTTATTCCTTTAGCTGTCCAGTCCTTAAATCTAGCATCCAGTTTATTCGGCGTAAAATCCGAGTCATATGCACACCATTTAAGAATTGCAATGTCTCTCTCTAGTTTATATTCTTTTATAATAGTTTTCCATATTTTAAGAGTCCATTTGACCCACGGGTTGTCAATATTATTTATATAACTGTGTAGGTTGTTATCAGCCAAAATTGCCTGTATGGGGATGGAAAGTATCCTCTCCTCAATGTTTTTCCATTGACCATTGTCTCATTTTCTAAATTTAAAATATATTGAAGTAGGATTTTTGAGCTAATCTAGAAAACATTGTGCATCATGTCAAATCAAAAGAAAAAATTCAAAACGTCAATAGCTTATTAAAAATTATAAACCAAAATTGAGAGGCTGAAAAAGTATTCATCCTCTTTGCAATTACTATGCTAACTCGAAGTCAAAGAACACTCCAACCAACCCTCGAAAGGGTTATTAGAAAATGCAAGTCAGGAGATGGATACAAGAAAATTTCCAAGTCACTGACTGTCCCTTGGAGTACAGTTAAGTCAATCATCAAGAAATGGAAAGAATGTACACAGCTGTAAATCTGCCTAGAGCAGACTGTCCTCAAAAACTGAGTGACTGTGCAGGAAGGGGACTAGTGAGGGAGGCCACCAAGAGACCTATGACAACTCTGGAGGAGTTACAAGCTCCAGTGGCTGAGATGGGAGAGAGTGCACAGACAACAACTGTTGCCCGGGTGCTTCACCAGTTGCAGCTTTGTGGGAGAGTGGCAAAGGGAAAGCCACTGTTGAAAAAACTCACCTAAAGTCTCAGCTAGAGTTTTCCAGAAAGCACGTGGAAGGCTCTGAAGTCAGCTGGACAAAAGTTCTATGGTCTGATGAAAAAAAATTTTCTATTTTTTTAGAAAAAAAATTTTCTAATTTTCCCTGTTTTTTGGGCTCTACTATCGGGAAAAAAGGAGTATGTGATTCACAAATAAAAATTCTCAGTTAAATTGATCAAAACCTCTGGTTGACTAAGCGCTATGTTTGGTGTAAGCCAAACACTGCACATCATCAAAACACACCATCTGTACCATGAAGCATGGTAGTAGCTGCATCACGCTGTGGGGATATTTCACTACAGCAGGCCCTGGAAGGCTTGTGAAGGTAGAGGGTAAAATGAATGCAGCAAAATACAGAGAAATCCCGGAGGAAAACCTGATGCAGTTTGCAAGAGAACTGCAACTTGGGAGAAGATTTGTTTTCCAGCAAGACAATGACCCCAAGCATAAAGCTTAAGCTACACAGGAATGGCTTAAAAACAACAGTTAATGTCCTGGAGTGGCCAAGTCAGAGCCCAGACCTCAATCCAAATGAGAATTTGTGGCTGGACTTGAAAAGGAATGTTCACTCACAATCCCCAAGCAATCTTGCAGAGCTTGAGCAGTTTTGTGAAGAAGAATGGGGAAAAATTGCAATGT
Organism: Mobula hypostoma; assembly: GCF_963921235.1. Classification (NCBI taxonomy): domain Eukaryota; kingdom Metazoa; phylum Chordata; class Chondrichthyes; order Myliobatiformes; family Myliobatidae; genus Mobula; species Mobula hypostoma. The sequence continues at coordinate 46,915,890 of NC_086128.1, forward strand.
CCAGATGTGCAAAGCTGATAGAGACCTATCCACACAGATTCAAGGCTGTAAATGCTGCCAAAGGTGAATCTAATAAAAACTTACTTGAAGGGGGTGAATACTTATGCAATCAATTATTTAGTGTTTTATATTTGTAATTAATTTGGATCACTTTGTAGAGATCTGTTTTCATTTTGACACAAAGGAGTACTTACATATACATATACACATACATATACACACACATGCATATACACACACTCATATACATACACATACGTAAATGCTATCTAACGCTCAATGTGCAGAAAATAAAAAAAACACATCATGCTCAGAAAAAAGAACCCATTAAAAAAAAGAATAAAATAACCCATAAAAAAGACCATTGAGCACACAATGCGCAATGATAAAAAAATCAGCATGCAAACAGTAACTGCAAGCAAGCAGTGTTTCCAAACTGAAGTCCGTAAAGCAAGTCCCATAGTTCAGCGCAGAACTGAATAAATGCCGTGGAGCAGCAATGTGAACCAACCCCCACCTGGCTTCAGGCCTCTACACCCTGACCTTTTCAATCTGGCCCAGTGCTTAACTCTGTCCGAACACTGGATTCTGCCACTTCAAGCAGCGTTCTGAACTGACCCATACCTTGCTTCGGCCTCGACACCCTGACTTTTACAATCTGGCTCTGTGCTTAAACCTCTGTCTAAACAACAGGTTCTGGCTCTTGGAAATGCCAGACTTCACTGCTTCGATTCAGCCTGTAAATTTCCATCTGAACATCATGTTTAGTAGAATTGACAGGCTTTAGGCCTGGGCCCAGCGGCTTCGACTTGGCCTGTGCCCATTCTTTCATGCTCTTCCACACTCTCAGCAACAGGCCTAACACCTTGCCTTGCCTCAGTTCTGCCACATTGAATTGCCTCCAATTCTAAAGGGAAGTTACAGATTATTACTTGTGATGATCAGTTGCCTGAATAAGTGTGGTTAACAATGTATTTAGTTGCTTTCCTTGTTTCCTTAGTCACCAGCCAGAAGTTGCAGAGGGTCATCAGCTCCATCTTAAACAACCGTGTGGTAAATATTCAGCAGACCAAACTAAAATGAAGACAGAAGTGCATTCAAGACAAGTTAGGGAAATGATCATAGAGAAGCACAAATCTGGGGAAGGGTACTAGACCATCTCAAAGGCACTGAACATACCTTGAGGCTCAGTGCAGTTCTTTGTGAAAAATAGAAATAATATGAAACCACAGCCACCCTGCCTAAATCAGGCCACCCTTCTAAACATAGTTGACACCAGAAGAATATACTATAATGCCAACAGTCACTCTGAATGAACTGTTGAAGACAGTGGCTGCAACTGGAGATGAAGTTCATGGCTCCACAAGTCCTTGCATAAAAAGGGAAGAGTGGCAAGGAAGAAGCCTTAGCTAAAAAGAAGCACGTTCTTGCATGTAAAGACTTTGTCACTTAGTGGATACTGTAAAGATATGGAAAAAAGTCTTGTGGTCAGGTGAGACTAAAGTGGAACTTTCTGGCCTCAGCGCCAATGTGGCATAAATCTAATACTGCACATCAGCCAGGTAACACCATCCCTACTGTACGGTATGGTGGAGATAGCATCATGATATGGGGACGCTTTCAGCAGCAGGGATAGAAATCTAGTCAAAATTGAGGGGAAGATGAATGCTGCTAAATACCGAGAGATCCCGGATAAAACCCTGCTAGCCTCTGTGAGAAAGCTTAAACATTTTTGGAAGTTTGTCTTTCAACAAGACAACAACCCAAAGCACACTGCCAGAGCAACCATGGAGTGACCCAGTCAGACTCCTGACCATAACCCAATTGAACGTCTCTGGCAAGACCTCAAGATTGCTGTCCATTGCCGCTCCCCAACTAACCTGACACAGCTTGAGTAATTTTGCAAGGAGGAATGGGCAAATCTTGCTCCATCACATTGTGCAAAGTTAATAGAGACTAATCCAAAATCCATAATGTCTGTAACAGTTGCAGGAAGTGGTTCAGCTGCTGTAAGTGCTGAGCAAAGAAGGATGAATATTTTTGAGCTGTGACATATCAGTTACTGAAAATTTTTAGTTTTTTATGCTTTACAATTTTCCCTGTTTTTTAGGCTCTACTATTGGGAAAAAAGGAGTATGTGATTCACAAATAAAAATTCTCAGTTAAATTGATCAAAACCTCTGGTTGTAATACTCACTTATGTAGATGAAGGTTTGGGGGCTGAACACTGCATATCCTGTCCCTTAGAATACCTTTCAATAACTTACCTGATAATAACTGATGTCAGGCTCACCAGCCTAGAGTATTCTGGCTTATTCTTAGGGCTTTTCTTAAACAAAGGAACAGCATTAATTATCCTCCAATCCTCCAGCACCTCATCTGTTGCTCAGGACACTTTAAATGTCTCTGCTAGGGCCCCTGCAGTTTGTACGGTAGCCTCCCAAAAGATCTAAGGTAATACCTTGTCAGGCCCTGGAGATTTATTCACCCTAATTTGCCTCAAGACAGCAAACACCTCTTCCTCTGTAATAGGATCCATGACCTCACTACTGTTGTGCCTCATTTCTATAGACTCTATTTCTATCTCCCAAGTAAATAGAGATGCAAAAAATTCATTTCAGAACATCACCACCTCTGTCAGCTCCATGCATAGACGACCACTCTGAACTTCAAGAGGATCAATTTTATCCCTTGCTATGCTTTTGCTCTTACTATATCTGCAGAAGCCCAGGGGTTCACTAAACCTGATATCTCTGTCTTTTATTCTGACAGGAACATACAAACGCTGTACTCAAAATTTCACTTTTGAAGGCCTCTCCCTTAACCAGCATACTTTTGCCAGAAAACAGCTTCACATTTGCCAGGTCTTTTCTGATACCATCAAAATTGGCCCTTGTCTAATTAAGAATTTCAACCCAAGGGCCAGACCTATCCTTTTCCATAATTATCCTGAAACTAATGGAATTATGATCACAAGATGCAAAGTGTTCCCTAACACATAACTTTGTCACTTACCCTGTCTCATTCTCTAATAAGAGATCTAATATCACACTCTTTCTAGTTGGGACCTCTGTGTATTGATTAAGGAATATTCTTGAACATATTTGATGAACTCTATCACTCTTTCTACTCTATGTGGAAACTTTAAGTCATGATAAGTATAAAAGACACAGAAGCAGGATTGGGCCATCCAGCCCATCGAGTCTACTCTGCTGAACCATTTCTCTCTCAACCCCATTCTCCTGTCTTTTTCCCGTAACTTTTCATGCCCTGACTAATCAAGAAGCTATCAACCTCCGCCTTAAATACACACAATGACCTGGCCTCCCAGCCACTTGTAGCAACGAATTCCACAGATTCACAACCCTCTGGCTAAAGATTCTCCTCAGCTCCATTAAAAATGGACAACTCTCTATTCTGAGGCTGTGCTCTCTGGTCCTGGACCCCACCACCATAGGAAACATCCTCTCCATATTCACTCTATCTAGGCCTTTCAACATTTAATAGGTTTCAATGAGATTATCCTTCATTCTTCTAAATTCCAGCAAGTAAAGGCTCAGAGGCATCAATTGCTACTCATATGATAAGCCTTTCATTCCCAGAATCATTCTTGTGAACCCTGTCTGAACCCTCTCCAATATCAGTACACCCTTTCTTAAATAAGGGGCCCAAAACTACTCATAATACTCCAAGTGAAGCCTCACCAGTATCTTATAAAGCCTTAGCAATTTGTCCTTGCTTCTATATTCTAGTCCTCTTAAAATGAATGCTAACATTCCATTTGTCTTCCTCATTACTGACTCAACCAGCAAATTAACCTTTAGGGAATACTGCACGAGGGCTCCCAAGTCCATTTGCGCTTTGGATTTTTGAATTTTCTCCATGTTTAGAAAATAATCTATGCTTTTGTTCCTTCTACCAAAGTGCATGACCGTACAATTCACTGCACTGTATTCCATTTGTCACTTCGCTGCCCGTTCTCCTGATTTGTCCAGTCCTTCAGCATACTCCCTGCTTCCTCAACACTATCTGCCCCTCTACCTATTTTTGTATCATCTGCAAACTTGACCACAAAGCCATCAATTTCATCATCCAAATCTCTGACATATAATGTGAAAAGAAGCGGTCCCAGCACCGACCCCTATTTGTCCCCGGCAGCCAAACAGAAAAGACTCCCTTTATTTCCACTTTTTGCCTCCTGACAATCAGCCAATGTTCTATCCATGCTAGTATCTTTCCTGTAATACCGTGGGTTCTTAACTTGTTAAGCAGCCGCATGTGCGGCACCTTGTCAAAGCCCTCCTGAAAATCCAAGTACATTACATCCACTCACACATTGACTGCTCCCATAATGGCTGCTCTGCCTAAATGTAACCTTTTTAAATTAGCTTTTGCCAAGCGCCAACATCTCCTTAGGAACTGTCCTGATTGCTCCGCTTGCTTTTTTTGAAATCTCTCTCCCACTACACACAATCCAGCCAAGGGTAGCTAAACTAGTAAGGTATACCGTATATTCTTTGGAGTTTAGAAGAATAAGTAGTGAGCTTATTGAAACATGGAGGATCCTTAGCATTATGGCAGGACAGATATAAAGATGTTTCCATTAGTGAAAATCTGAGAATGTCTTTTTCTTTTGGTTCTGTATGTGAAACTTCCGCTCAGTCCATCATGCAGCGAGGAGGAGGACAAAGCTTTGATAGCAAAATTAATAGTCAAATTTTTGCACCCATTGCGATTAGATTGAGATTAAAAGTATAGATTTTTTTTGAATGTTGCTGTCTGTTACAAATTTAAAAGGAGATGAAGATCTGCCAAATTAAACTTAGAATGCAAACACATGTATGCAACAAAATGGAAAAAAGCTGGAAAAAGTTCTACTGTCTCAATGGTGGGGCATTTGGGAGCAAGGCTGGACCCAAAATGCAAGACACATCTTGTGAGGTTAATTAAATTTAGTTTATTGTTTGATACCAGGAGAACAAGGCAGAAGCAGGAGTACCGAACTGGACAAGGACTGAGGACTACGACTGGGCTGGGGCAAGGATCTGGGCTAGGACTCGGAATAGGATCCCAGAACTAGAGGCGACATGAAGAGGCTACAGTATGGACTCTGAGCCAGGGTCTGGGCAAGGACCCAGTACCTGGGTCTTGCCTCGGGCTCGGACCCCAGAACCAGGCATGGACATGACATGGGCTAGAGAGAGGAGGAACATGGGAAAACAGAGCCTCGGTCTTGGGAGAGCAGATACATGGAACCATGGACACATACACAGAACACAGAGTCGGAACCCCTCCTTGGGTACAGGACATAGGGCCGGGACTCACACACAGAACAGAGAGCCGGGACCCCTCCTTGTGTATAGGACATAGGGCCAGGACTCATGACCCCCCGCAGGGCAACGGCAAGATGGCCTGACTTACCCCACGGAGGCGAGGACAAGACATTGTTTTTTCGCCCATTCCTAATTACACTTATGGTGCTGATAACAGGCTGCTACGGTCCTCTTGGTGTAGTTTCTTCCATAATGCTGTTGAGCAGAAGCTTTAAGATTAAATCCATATTTTACATAGAAAAGAACTTAGTTTTAGTGAGTCTTTTAAGATTTGTGCAAATACCTCTTTGGCCGAAAATAATGTACTTATTTCTTTTTCTATTTCATTCAGTGGAAAAATATTCAAAGAAATTTTCATTCATGATGACCTCTTTGTACTGAGAAAGAAATTTGGCCACATCGACAGTACAGCTTGATACAAAACTGGTATAATGGATTATGTTCTTGCATATTATAGCTTAGTATCAGCAATTTTATGGTGCTGCTAATCCCTTCAAATCAGGGTCAGCTGTTGCCGACTTTTTATGTTGTCATTTCAATGCAAGCTCTCAATAAAACCTCCTGCGTGACTGCCTAACTGGCACCAGACTGAATCTAATTCTTTCAGGGATTTGCAAAATGTTCCAGTAATGATCATGCATCTTTTCAAGAATGAAGATAAGTGTGAGAAATAAGCCAAGAAAATGAATGACATTTAGCAGAAACCCTTGTCCACAAGAGAGTCTGCATTAGCTAACAGGAGAAGCACAGGCAGAGGAATAAGCAAATAAGCCATATTGAATCATAGAGTCACAGAACTATACAGCACGAAATAGGCCCTTCAGCCCATCTAGTCCATACTGAAACCATTTAGACTGCTTACTTCCATCGACCGCAGCCCTCCATGTCCCTATCATTCATGTACCTATCCAAACTTCTCTGAAAGGTTGAAATTGAGTTTGCATGCCCCACTTGTGCTGACAGCTCATTCCACACACTCACAAACCTCTGAGTGAAGAAATTTTGCCTCATGTTCCCCTTAAACTCTTCACCTTTCACCTATAACCCATGACCTCTGGTTGTAGTGCCACCCAACCTCAGTGGAAAAAGCCTGCTTGCATTTACCCTATCTATACCCATCATAATTTTGTATACCTCTATCAAATCTCCTCTCAATCTTCTATGTTCTAAGGAATAAAGTCCTAACCTATTCAATCTTTCCTTATAACTCAGGTCCTTCAGACCCAGCAACATCCTCATAAATTATTTCTGTACTCTTTCAGAATCAGAATCAAGTTTATTATCACCGGCATGTGACGTGAAATTTGTTAACTTAGCAGCAGCAGTTCAATGCAATAACACAGAAGAGAGAAAGAAATAAGTAAAATTAAATAATTAATTAAATAAATAAATAAATAAATCAATTACAGTATACATATATTGAATAGATTTCAAAAATGTTCAAAAAACAAAAATACTGTATATTAAAAAAGTGAGGTAGTGTTCAAGGGTTCAATATCCATTTAGGAATTGGGAAGAAGCTGTTCCTGAATCGCTGAGTGTGTGCCTTCAGACTTCTGTACCTCCTACCTGATGGTAACAGTGAGAAAAGGGCATGCCCTGGGTGCTGGGGGTCCTTAATAATGGATGCTGCTTTTCTGAGACACTGCTCCCTGAAGATGTCCTGGGTACTTTGTAGGCTAGTGCCCAAGCTGGAGCTGACTAGATTTACAACCATCCGCAGCTTCTTTTGGTCCTGTGCAGTAGCCCTCCCCCACCCTCCATACCAGACAGTGATGCAGCCTGTCAGAATGCTCTCCATGGTACAACTATAGAAGTTTTTGAGTGTATTTGTTGACATGCCAAATCTCTTCAAACTCCTAATGAAGAATAGCAGCTGTCTATCCTTTATAACTGCAACGTTACTTACATCTTTTCTGTAGGTAGGTGACCAAGATTGCAAACAATACTCCAAATTAGGCTTCGCCAACGTCTTGTACAACTTCAACATAACGTCCCATCTCCCGTACTCAGTACATTGATTTATGAAGACCAATGTGCCAAAAGCTTTCTTTATGACCCTATTGACTTGTGACACCACCTTCAACAAATTATGGACCGGTATCCCCAGATCCCTTTGTTCTACCACACCCCTCGGTGCCCTACCGCTCACTGTGTAAGACCTTCCCTGGTTGGTCCTACCAAAGTGGAAAACCTCGCACTTGTCTGCATTAAATTCCATCAGCCATTTTTCAGCCCATTTTTACAGCTGATGCAGATCCCTCTGCAAGCCATGATAGCCTTCCTTGCTGTCCTCTACATACCCAATTTGGTGTCATCCACAGATTTGCTGATCTAGTCAACCACATTACCATCCACATCTTTGATATAGATGACAAACAGCAAGGGACCCAGCACCAATTGCTGTAGCACACCAGTAGTCACAGGTCTCCAGACAGAGAGGTAACCACCTACTACCACTCTCTGGCTTCTCCCACAAAGCCAATCTCTAATACAATTTACTACCTCATCTTGAATGCTATGTGATTTAACCTTCTTAACCAGCCTCCCATGTGGGACCAAATGAAATGCGTTACTGAAGTCTATGTAGACAACATCCACTGCCTTGCCTTCAGCCACTTTCCTGGTAACTTCCTCAGAAAACTCAATAAGATTGGTTAAACATGACCTACATACATGAAGCTATACTGCAAATCCTTAATGTCCATATCTATCCAAATACTTATATATCTAGTCCCTAAGAATATCTTCCAATAACTTCCCCACTATTGATGTCAGGCTCACCGGCCTATAATTTCCTAGTTTACAGTATGTTTAGAGCCTTTCTTATACAGCAGAACAACATTGGCTATCCTCCAATCCTCTGATAGCTCTCCTGTCACTAAGGATAATTTGACTATCTCTGCTAGGGCCCCAGCAATTTCTGCACTTGGCTCCTTTAGGGACTAGGGGAACACCTTGTCAGGCCCTGGGGATTTATGCACCCTGATTTGCCTCAGGATAGCAAACACCTCCTCCTCTGTAATCTGTACAGGGTCCATGGACATAAGAACATGGGAACATAAGAAATAGGAGCAGGAGTCAGCCATCTGCCCCGTCGAGCCTGCTCCGGCATTCAATAAGATCATGGCTGATCTGGCCATGGACTCATCTCCATCTACCTGCCTTTTCCCCATAACCCTCAATTCCTCTACTATGCAAAAATCTATCCAACCTTGTCTTAAATATATTTACTGAGGTAGTGCCCACTGCTTCACTGGGCCGAGAATTCCACAGATTCACCACTCTCTGGGGAAAGCAATTCCTCCTCTTCTCCATCCTAGATCTACTCCCCTGAATCCTGAGGCTATGTTCCCTGGTTCCAGTAGTTGAAACTGCTTTGCTTCACTTCTATAGACTGTCCATCTATTCAATAAATACAGATGCAAAGAATTCATTTAGGGTCTCCCCCATTTGTTTTGGCTCCACACGTGGATTACCATTCTGAGCTTCCATAGGACCAATTTTGTTCCTTACAATCCTTTTGCTCTTAACATACAGTATCTGTAGAATCCCTTAGGATTCTCCTTCACCTTGTCTGCTAGAGCAACCTCAAGCCTCGTTTTCGCCCTCCTGATTTCTTTCTGAAGTACTGTCCTGTACTTCTTATACTCCATAAGCACATCATTTGTTCCTATCCGCCTATACCTGCTATGCACCTTTTTTCTCTTAACCATGGCCTCAATATCTCTTGAAAACCAATGCTCCCTACACTGTTATAGAGTCATAGAGAGGTATGGCAAAGAAACAGGCTATTTGACCCATCTAGTCCAAGCTTAAACCATTTAAACTGCCCACTTCCACCTACTTGTACCAAGACTATAATCCTCCATATCCTGACAATCCGTGTACCTATCCAAACTTCTCTTAAAAATTGAAATTGAGCTCACATGCACCACTTGTGTGGGCAGGTCATTTCACATTGTCATGACCCTCTGAGTGAAGAAATTTCTTCTTATGTTCTGCTTCAACTTTTCACTTTTAACCCATGACCTCTGACAGCACACTTGTAAATTTTCTCTGTACTCTTTCAGCCTTATTTACATTTTTCCTGTAGGTAGGTGACCAAAACTGTACATAATACTCCAAATTTGGCCTCAGCAATGTCTTATAAAACTTCAACATAACATTTGAACTTCTGTACTCAATACATTGATTTATGAAGGCCAATGTGCCAAAAGTTTTCTTTATGACCCTATCTACCTGTGACACCACTTTCAATGAATTATAGATCTGTATTCCCAGATCCCCTTGTTCTACCACACTCTTCAGTGCCTACTGTTCACTGTGTAAGATCTATCCTGGTTGGTCCTACTGAAGCGCAAACCTCACACTTGTCCATATTAAATTCCATCTGCCATTTTTCCAGCTGATGCAGATACTTCTGCAAGCCATGATCAGAATCAGAATCAGGTTTATTATCACCGACATGTGTTGTGAAATTTGTTAACTTAGCCTTCCTCACTGTCAACTACATCCCCAATCTTGGTGTCATCTGCAAATTTGTTGATTCAGTTAACTACATTATCATCCAGATCATTGATATAGATGACAAACAACAATGGACCCAGCACTGATCCCTGCAGCACTCCACTAGTTACAGGTTTCCAGACAGAGAGGCAACCCTCTGCTACCACTTTCTAGCTTCTCTCACAAAGTCAATGTCTAATCCAATTCACGACCTCATCCTGAATGCTGAGCGACTGAACCTTCTTGACCAGCCTCCCAGTAACTTTACCTTTTATTCTGACAGGCACATACGAGCTCTGTACTCTCAAAATTTCAGGTTTGAAGGCCTCCCACTTACCAAGTGCACCTTTATTGGAAAACAGCCTATCCCAAACTAAACTTGCCAGATCATTTCTGATATGATCAAAATTGGCCTTTCTCCAATTTAGAATCTCAACTTTCGGACCAGACCTATCATTTTGTATATTTATTTTGAAACTAGTGGCATTGTGGTCACTAGATGCAAAGTGTTCCCCTACACAAACTTCTGTCACCTGCCCTGTCTCATTCCTTATTAGCAGATCCATTATTATACACTTCTCATTAGTGTTGGGCATGTGGTCAAGTGGTTAAGGCGTTCGTCTAGTGATCTGAAGGTCGCTAGTTTGAGCCTCAGCTGTGGCAGCGTGTTTGTGCCCTTGAGCAAGGCACTTAATCACACATTGCTCTAGTCTGTGCGAGGAGTGGCGCCCCACACAGACTTCCAATCTGCGCCTTGTAAGGCATGAAAATGCCCGACACAGGCCTCTTATGGTCTGAGTCGACGTTCCCCTTCTCATTAGGCTTCTACATATTGATTAAGGAAACTTCCTGGACACATTTGACAAATTCTATCGCATCCAGTCCTTTTACAATATGAGATTCCCAGTCAACATGTGGGAAATTAAGATCACTTTCCATCACAACCTTATGTTTCTTGCAACAGTCTGCAATCTGTCTGCAAATTTGTTCCCCTGAATCCCACAGATGGTTGAATGGTCTATAATGTAGCACCATTAACGTAATCATACCTTTCTTATTACTCATTAACACCCACAACACCTGGCTAGACAAGTTCTCCAGTCTGTCCTAACTGGGCACTGCCATAACATTTTTCCTGACTAGTAACACCACCCCTCCTCCTTTTATCCTTCCCACTCTGTCACATCTGAAAAAATGGAACCCAGGATTATTGAGCCGCCAGTCCTGCCCCTCCTGCAGCCAAGTCTCATTAATGGCTACAATATCATAATTCCAGGTGTTGATCCATGCCCTGAGATCAACCACCTTTCCTACGATACTTCTTGACTTGAAATAAACGCAGCTTAAGACAAAAAGTGCACCATGCTCACTCTTTTGTTTCCTGACCTTGTCTGAGGTCTTTCTGTCTCCATAACCTCTTGACTAACTATTCTGGCATTCTGGTTCCCTTCCCCTGAAACTCTAATTTAAGCTCCACCATGCAGCACTAGCAAACCTCCCTGCTAGGATATTAGTCCCCCTCCAGTTCAGGTGCAAACCAGCTCTTCTGTACAGGTCCCATCTTCCCTGGAAGATAACCAAATGATCCAAAGATCTTATGCCCTCCCTCCTACACCAACTCCTTAGCCACATGTTAAACTGTATAATCTTCTTAGTTCTGGCCTTACCAGCATGTGGCACAGGTAGCAATCCTGAGGTCACAACCCAGGAGGTCCTGCCCTTTAACTTAGCAGCTAACTCCCTGAACTCACACTGCAGAACCTCATCACTCTTCCTACCCACGTCATTGACCACAACCCCTGGCTGTTCTGAGTTCTCAATCCAAGATGTCCTGGACCCTGGTACCTCGGAGGCAACATATTATCCGGGAACCTTGTCCTCACAGAACCTTCTGTCCATTTCCCTAACTAACAAATCCCCCTATCATCGCAGCTCACCTCTTCTCCCCGCTTCCCTTCTGAGTTGCAGAGTGACAGTCCAATTCCTTACAATGACAATGCTTGACAGAAGTGAAGATCACATGGGTCCAGGTGCTATTCACTTTTTCATGAGGCTATGGGTCTATGCAGATTACTCTGTGCAAGTGATTACATTTGTAGCTAAGAGATGACTAGTTTGAATGTGATGTGAAGTGTCAGCTGATCCCTCCTTGGCAAGAAACAAGCTGATGATGTCTTTTGTTACCTTTGGCCCAATGAGGACTGCCAGAGACCCGACCACTGTGATTTTCCTCTGCTGGGTCATCAATCCCAACAATGTCCAAAGTGATGTACTTGTTGTTGAGGGGGATGGCCACAAGGGTACTCTGTGCTGGCTCTTTAACCCCTTTCCCCTTCCTGACTATCACCCAGTTTCCTGTGTCCTGCACCTTGGGTGTAACTACCTCTCCATATATCCCAGCTATCACCCCCTCAGCCTCCCGAATGATCCAGACTTCATCCAGTTCCAGCTCCAACTCCTTAATGTGGATTGTTAGAAGTTGCAGCTGGGTGCACTTCTCGCAGTTGTATTTGTTGGAGGTCTCCTTAGCTTCTCACATCCTACAAGAGGAGTATTCCACTATCATTCCTGGCATCTCTACTGTTCTAACTGAGCAAATGTAAAGAACGGGCAAAAAACTCTACCTAGAGCTTTTTATTTTTGCCTTCTCTAACTGAAGCCTTGAAGAGCTAAAGCTTCAAAATGTCAACCCTAATTCTGTCTACTCCAGTGACAGCCGCCGCTGCGGCGATGGCTGCTCCACTTGCCACTGCCGTCTTTTAATTTGTTCTTGTAAATCAATCCCAAACACCGATTGGTCACTAGTCAAAGCTCCAAAAAAGCTGCCGCGAGTCACTGCCTTTAACACTCCGTCAGTGAACCTGAGTGAATTCCATCCTCTCCAGCTTCTCATCTCCTGATTGGTCACTGATCAGAGCTCCAAACAGCAAATACAAATTTTATATTTGGAAAGTCCTCATTGGCTCCAGTAGCCATCAAAAAACATGGAAAAATTAATTGCTTTTGCCACAGGCTGTTTCCAACATTAAGAAATATTGGATTGGTTCTAAATACTATCTGCAATGAGCAGGCGACATTTGTGTTGTTGCTCTGAGCGGTAGATGTATTGATTTTTCTACCATAATGTATTAAGTATCTACAAAGTCTTTCTTATCTAAACATAAATACAAGAACTAAAATAATTTAAATAGTTTTTTTTCAATTGTTCAGCACATACCTTGAAACATAAAACGTCAACAGTGAGTGGCTCAAATGCATTGACTGAAGACATGTTAAAATAATGCACAAGTAGTTAAATTCTTATTTGTTAAGAAATAAAAAAGAAGCCACTCAGTAAGATCCTCCCTTTCATACATAATCACTTAATACCCTTTGTATCTGAATCTATCAGTCTCCATCTCAAACACAATCAATGACTGAATAGCCTCAATCTCGAGGCTTGCTGTGTACATACATCTATTGATGCTTCTGGACACATCTTCAGTGATGTTCCTGGAATCATCGGGTGTTTCGGGTCTTTCAACATCATACAACCTCCTCCAGGTGACCCAGCCGGGGCTGATCAGACCTCAGCTTGTGTCCAGATGGCTAGCTACTTATGACTCCATGGCTCCCCTCTTTTGAGCCACAGCCATCTTGAGGCCCTCTCTGCCGCAACGGTGGTACTGCGGATGGCTCTCCTCTTCCTCTCTCCCTCGATGCCCAAAATGCTGAAGGCTCTAACTAAAGAACGGGCTGTGAATCCCCTACAGCCAACCTCCACTGGGAGACAGCTCGCTCTCCATCCAGCCTGCTGACAGTTGCTGACCAGTCCTGCGTACTTGGAGAGCTTCCTATCAAAGGCCTCCTCCAAGCTATCTTCCCATGGGACTGTCAGCTCCAGCAGCACCACTTGCTTAGTAGACTCAGACACTAGGACAATGTCTGGTCGCAGGGTGGTGGCTGCGATATGGTTAGGGAACTTCAGCTGCCCTTGGAGGTCCACCAACAGCTGCCAGTCCCTTGCAGAGGTCAGAATACCTGCAGATGTCCTTTTGGCAGGTATTGGCTGCTCCCCAGCTCTGACAAAGGCAATGGTCTGCTTGGAGGGTCGGGACCGCTTCGCCCACTCAACTCCTGTGCTGACGGCCTCAGCGATGGTCTTCAGGACCTGATCGTACCTCCACCTGTACCGTCCCTCACCAAGTGCCCTTGCACAGCCACTGAGGATGTGCTCCAGGGTTCCTCGCTTGGAGCACAGTGGGCACGCAGATGACTCTGCCTTGCCCCATGTGTGCAGGTTTGATGGCTAGGGAGAACAGTGTCACTGAGATAGTGCACCCTGTGATGATGCCAATCTCCACCTTGTTCCAGGTTGATGTAATTGCTCCTGAAGTTGCTGTAGTAATCAGAGATAAGGTTTCTGCTGGGGATGTGATATTTGGTCAGGTAGAGAATTCCCTCTTTTTAACTTTCATTTGCATGTAAAGAAAGAGAGAGAGTCTGCTTAGCTCCATCAATTACATCCTTCTTTGGCTTCCAAACTAACTACCCTAGAGGTTCTCCATCACCCTGGTCTTGAGCTCATTGAATTTTCTAATCATTGTGTTGTGTCCTGTCTGAACCTACCCTTGCACTAAGACCCAGTTACTGCTACAAATGTAATCACTTGCACAGAGAAATCTGCATAGCCTCATAGCCTCATGAAAAAGTGAATAGCCATGTGATCTTCATTTCTGTCAAGCATTGTCATTGTAAGGAATATTTTCGTAACTTCCATATGTTCCATTTTATTTTAAATAGCATACTATACTGACACCCTTAGAATATGGTCAAATTTTAGTGATGATTACAAGAAACAACCTGTAGGAGGAACTCAGCAAGATGAGTAGCATGTATGGTGTGGCGGCGGGGGGGAAAGAAAAAATTGTCAAAGTTTAGGATTTTGAACCAAGTAGTCAACAGTTCCTTCACCACTAACCAACCCCCCCATGCCTCCCAAGATGCTACTCGACCCATTGAGTTCCTCCAGCAGATTGTTTGCTGCTCCAGATCCCAGCATGTGCTGTCTCTTGTTTCAATTAATAACGATGGAGTGAGGAAAATACAAGATGCGCACTTATAAACACGAGAAAGTCTGCAAATGCTGGAAAGCTAAAACAATACACACAAAATGCTGGAGGAATTCAGCAGGTCAGACAGCATCTATGGAAATGAATAAACAGTCAACGTTTCAGACCAGGACCCTTCTTCAGGACGTCCAGTTAGTTCGCAGCCAGATAAATTAAGGAGAAAAGTTGGTTCTCGCAGACAACAGTATTATTAATCATAATTAGGTTTAATATCGCTGGCATATGTTGTAAAATTTGTTGGTTTGTATCAACAGTACATGATAATACAAAATAAAAATAACTATAAATTACATTAAGAAATATATTAAAAATAAATTAAATAAATAATGCAAAAAGAGGGCAAAATACTGAGGTAATGTACATGGGTTAGTTGTGGAAATCTTTGGATTAATTTTAACTGGTATGTAGGACTGAATTTATTTGCGTTCCAGAGAGATTGTATTTGGTCTTCATAAAGATGTATGATGCCAAACAACAAAGGTGCCTCAAAATCAGTGTGGTAGAGGATAGTAAATTCATAGTAGGGTACAATGAATTCTTGGTTCTGCATACAGCAGGGAGTTGCGGGGGGGGCAGTGGTTGACTATGTAGAAGTGAGATAAAGTAGACCCCCCCTACAGGACTGGTATCATGCAGCAAAAGTCTGTAGCAGATTCAACTCGCCCAAGCCACAAATTGTAGGTCAAGGTGAACTACAGCAAACTCATGCCTTGATACAAGCCTATTGATGGCTTCATAAAACTTCAGGACAGAAGCTTGCCATTGTACATATAAGGTAAAAGTGGAACTGTACACAGCTTGAACATAAACCTAGGTGCTGAAACTTGACACTGCAAAAGCCTTACCTCACAGCACTTGCAGGATAGAAATAGTGGGGGAAAAGTAGATATTAAAAGATATAAAAATAATGAAATCTTTGGGTTGGGGAGCATTCATTCTAGGATGAGTGACTTACCTGTTGATGTTAGCTTGTAATAAAGAGGAAGTTTGTTCTAAAGGTACTGTACACCCTGAGCTCAAGGTGAATTGTTTCTGTCAACACTCAGGCATCCATTTTTTCTGATACTTTTGATATTTGAGTTAAATAGTGAGAATTAGAACATTTTTTTTACTTTCGCAATCTCATCAGGCTGATTACAGTTAATCGGGGCACATTGGGACCAGTACACTTTGGACCAATTAAGCAGCTGCCCCAATTAGCCAAAGTTTCATGAAAATAGTTAAAAGGATATAAAAGAGACAAACTACCATTTAACTGAGTAACACAATGTATTTAAGTGAAACACAGAATAAAGTAGAACACTAAAAATATTACTACAGTACTATAAAACTGTAGTTCCTGATAGTTATTGTTGGAGGAACTCTCTGTTGCCTTATTTGACTTCATATATCAAATATGAAGGGCAACTGGCCAAAGCTGACTGTCAAGGGACTCTAGCAGGAAGGATAGCAGAGCAGCAATGGCTGGAGTTTCTGCGAAAAATGATGGAAGTGCAAGACAGATATATTCCAAATAAGAAGTAATTTTCGAATGGAAGGAGGAAAGTACCATGGCTGACAAGTGAAGTCAGAGCCAAAGTAAAAGCCAAAGAGAGGGCACACAGGAAGCCAAAGCTAGTGGGAAGATAGAGGATTGGGAAGCTTTTAAAAACTTGCAGAAGAAAACTAAGAAGCTCATTAGGAAGGAAAAGATGAATTATGAAAGGAATCTGGTGACTAATAGCAAAGAAGATACTAAAAACTTTTTAAGTATATAAAGGGTAAAAGAGAGTCGAGGGTAGATAAAGGACTATTAGAAAATGATGCTGGACATATTGTAATGAGAGACGCAGAGATAGCAGAGGAACTGAATGCGTATTTGGTATCAGTCTTCACGATGGAAGACATCTGCAGTATACCGGAAATTCAAGAGTCACAGGGAAGTGAAGTATGTACAGTGAAAATTACAACTGAGATTGTGCTCTGGAAGCTTAATGGTCTGAGGGTGGATAAATCTCCTGGACCTGATGGAATGCACCCTGGGGTTCTGAAGGAAGTAGCTGGAGAGACTGCGGAGGCATTAACAATGATCTTTCAAGAGTTGATAGATTCTGGCATTGTACCGGATAACTGGAAAATTGCAAATGTTACTCCGCTGTTTAAGAAGGGTGGAAGGCAGCAGAAAGGAAACTATAGACTTGTTAGCCTGACATCAGTAGTTGGGAAGTTGTTGGAATCGATTGTTAGGGATGAAGTTAAGGTGTCCCTGGAGGCACATGACAAGATAAGCCAACGCCAGCATGGTTTCCTGCCTGATTAACCTACTGCAATTTTTTTGAAGAAATTACAAGCAGGGTAGACAAAGGAGATGTAATAGATGTGGTGTATTTGGATTTTCAGAAGGCTTTTGACAAAGTGCCACACATGAGGCTGATTTGCAAGGTAAGAGCCTATGGAATCACAGGGAAGTTACTAGCATGGGTAGAGCATTTACGGATTGGCAGAAAACAGAAAATGGGAATAAAGGGATCCTATTCTGGCTGGCTGCCGGCTACCAGTGGAGTTCCGCAGGGGTTGATGTTGGGACCTCTGCTTTTTACAATGTATGTCAATGATTTGCTCTATGGAATTAATGGATTTGTGGCTAAATTTGCCGATGATACAAAGATAGGTGGAGGAGCGTGTAGTGTTCAGGAAATAGAGAGACTGCGGAGGGACTTAGATAGTTTAGGGGACTGGACAAAGAAGTGACAAGTGAAATACAATGTTGGAAAGTGTATGGTGATGCACTTTGGTGGAAGAAATAAACGGGCAGACTATTATTTAGATGGGGAGAGAATTCAAAATGCAGAGACGCAAAGGGACTTGGGGGTCCTTAACCTCCAGGTTGAGTCGGTTGTGAAGAAGGTGACTGCAATGTTGGCATTCATTTCTAGAGGTATTGAATATAGGAGCAGGGATGTGATGTTGAGGCTCTATAAGGCTCTTGTGAGACCACACTTGGAGTATCGTGTGCAGTTTTGGGCTCATTTTAGAAAAGATATACTGACAATGGAGAGGGTTCTGAGAAGGTTCACGAGAATGATTCCAGGAATGAAAGGGTTACCTTACAAGGAACGTCTGGCAGCTCTTGGGCTATATTCCCTGGAGTTCAGGAGATTGAGGGGGGATCTCATAGAAACATTTCGAATGTTAAGAGGCCTGAATGGATTAGATATGATAAAGTTATTTCCCATGGTAGGGGAGTCTTGGACAAGAGCGCACGACTTCAGGATTGAAGGACGTCCATTTAGAACAGAGATGTGGAGAAATTACTTTAGCAGGAGGGTGGTAAATCTATGGAATTTGTTGCCACGAGCGGCTGTAGAGGCCAAGGCATTGGGTGTATTTAAGGCAGAGATAGATGGGTTCTTGATTAATCAGGGCATCAAAGGGTATGAGGAGAAGGCAGGGGAGTGGGGATGACTGGAAGAATTGGATCAGCCCATGATTGAATGGCGGGGCGGACTTGATGGGCTGATTGGCCTACTTCTGCTCCTATATCTTATGGTCTTATCGAGTTAAACTACTGACATAATTCCAAGCAGTTGCAGGACTGAAGATTCCTAAAGAAATATGTGCAAGGAGTTATGCAGAGCAATGTTTATTTTTGTGTTATTGGAGTAAATTTATTGCATCTTCCTGGAGTTCTTCTGAAAATGTAACCTTGATCTCCTAGAGAGGTGTTATGGGTGGAATTGAGAAATAAGAAAGGTATGACCACAATAATGGGGCTATATTACAGACCACCAAATAGTCTGCAGGATTTAGAGAACAAATTTGTAAAGAGATTGCAGACTGTTGCAAGAAACATAAGGTTGTTATAGTAGGTTATTTTAACTTTCCAAATATTGGCTGGGAATCTTATACTGTAAAAGAACTGAGATAGAGTTTGTCAAATGTGTTCAGGAAAGTTTCCTTAATCAGTACATGAAAGGCCCAACGAGAGAGTGTGTGGTGCTGAATCTGCTATTATGGAATGAGACAGGGCAGTTGTCAGAAGTCTGTGTAGGGGAACACTTTGCATCCAGTGACCACAATGTCATTAGTTGCAAAGTAAATATGTAAAAAGATAGGTCTGGTCCACAGGTTGAGACTCTAAATTGGATTCTAAATCTACTTTTCTAAGCTCCAAGTACCTACCTAAGAGTCCCTTAAAAGACCTTGAGACTGGTCTCCTTGCAGGCAGCCACATAACAAATAACCCCAATAGAACCCATTATAACAAAAGAAGATCGTCAAACACCAATGTGCAAGGAGAAAAAAACAAATTGTGCAAACATAAAAGTAAGCAAGTAGCATTCAGAATTGAAGTTCACAAAAGCGAGGCATCATTGCTGCTAATTAAAAACCCCATCACAACCTCAGTTGAATGCAGAGAACAGTAAACTTCATGGACCAGTGAGCTGAACCAGCCCATCCCACGCCTCCGGCACTGACACCCCAATCTTTTCAATCTGGCCCGGCGCTTAAGTTGTCCAAACCTCGGGTTGTTACTTTCCCTCGGACTCAGACCCTGTTGCTTTGATACGCTCTCGGGCCTAGGCCCAGCTGCCTCGATTTGGTCCGTATCCGACCTTTCCAATTTGGCTCAGCGCATAAATCAATCAAACCATGGTTGATGCTCGCTTTTGGTCCTGGGCTCTGCCTCGACTCTGCCTCACCTCTGCTTGCTTCGGTTTGGCCACATTGAATTGCCTCCAAGTGCATTCCAGCAATGGCCATACATTGACTCATTTCCCACTTTCCAGCACGGACCCCACTGTCTTGATTCGGCCTACACACACTTCAGTGCAACCATCCTGCGCCTTTGAGACATCAGTTCAAACTGCAAAAATGCCAGGTCGTACAAGTGGTTCAAAAGCTCAGCTGCAACAGGGAGGTTGCAGGCTATTGAGTGCAGTGATTGTTACCAGAAAAACAAAACATGATAAGTAAAGTACTTAGTTGTTTTCTTTGTTTTATTTGCCATCAGCATTTAGTCGCTGAGCTTCACTAGTGCCATCTTAAACCATCTTTTACACTTGTGTACTGGAAATGCCATTAAATAATCTTGATAAACATCAACACATTTTATTTTGAGATATGCTATGTAGAATGCCTTAGGAAAAAAGAATACCAGGTAATACTTGAATGAGGCAGATTTTGCATTCATCTTCTAGAAAAGAGCGCAGACAGTAGTGTGACCAGATAGATGAAGGTGCTGCATGACTGAATCTGGGTTTTCTTCTATTGGAGATTGCAATGTTAGAAACTATACTGTTGAACTTTGTTTTGAAGGATGGAACAGAGTCACCTCAGCAGCTGGACTTTGAGGCACAGAATTTACTAAATCAGTAAAACCAATGAAAAGAGGGGTTGAGAATGACTAATAAAGAGGAAACCTAAGTTGAAGTTTCTTTGAATCTGGTTGCTTACCAAAGCAGAACAGTCCATCAAATTATTTGGCCTATCAATGAGATGCTGGATGAGGTTTTCCAAGTCTTTGAGAATTATTGTAACCCTCCATGCAGTGAAACAAATAAGTGATTCAAGTCTTTTAAGGTATGTCAAGTAAATAGGAAAGTATCTGAGATCAGATTCCAGCATTTGCAGTCTCTCGTGTCTCCAAACATTTGAAACCTAGTTGACTGAAATTGCTGGATGCAAGTGATAAATTCAAAGATCTGAAGGATGCAGGAATGAGGGTGCTCTTGTGATTGTATACACCAGTTCAAGAAGGCAAGTGTGAGGTGTTACACGTTGGGAGGACAAACCAGGGTAGGACTTACACAGTGAGTGGTAGGGCACTAAGGAGTGTGGTAGTACAAAGAGAACTGGGAATACAGATCCATAATTCCTCCAAAGTGGTATCACAGGGTAGAGAGCTTTTGACACATTGGCTTTCATAAGTCAAGGTACTGAAGTTGAAATGTTATGTTGAAGTTGTATAAGATGTTGGTGAGACCTAATTTGGAGTAATGTGTGCAGTTCTGGTCACCTACCTACAGGAAAGATAGCAATAAGATTTAAGGGTACAGAGAAAATTTATAAGGACTTGAGGACCTGGGGGAAAGGTTGAAAAGGTTAGAACTTTATTCCCTAGAATATAAGAGAATGAGGGGAGATTTGATAGAGGTATTCAAAATTATGAGGGGTATAGATATGGTTAATGCAAGCAGGCTTTTCTCACTGAACTTGAGTGAGACTAGAATGAGAAAGCAAGACAGCGGCTATACCTTATTAGGAGATTGAAGAGATTTTGGCATGTCTACAAATACACACAAAAACTTCTATAATTGTACCATGGAGAGCATTCTGACAGGCTGCCACTGTCTGGTATGGAGGGGCCAAAAGAAGCTGCAGAAGGTTGTAAATCTAGTCAGCTCCATCTTGGGCACTAGCCTACAAAGTACCCAGGACATCTTTAGGGAGTGGTGTCTCAGAAAGGCAGCGTCCATTATTAAGGACCTCCAGCACCCAGGGCATGCCCTTTTCTCACTGTTACCATCAGGTAGGAAGTACAGAAGCCTGAAGGCACACACTCAGTGATTCAGGAACAGCTTCTTCCCCTCTGCCATCCGATTCCTAAATGGACATTGAACCCATGAACACTACCGCACTCTTTTTTTATATACAGTATTTCTGTTTTTTGCACATTTAAAAAAATCTATTCAATACATGTAATTGATTTACTTGTTTATTTATTATGTTTTATTTTATTTACTATTATTATTATTTTTTTCTCTCTCTGCTAGATTACGTATTGCATTGAACTGCTGCTGCTAAGTTAACAAATTTCACATGACATGTCAGTGATAATAATAAACCTGATTCTGATAGGTTAAGGGTGAAAGGTGAATAGTTTAAGGGGAACCTGAGAGGGAACTTCTTCACTCAGTGGGTGGTGAGAGTTTGGAAGGAGCTGCCAGCAGAAGTAATGGATATAGATTCGATCTCAGCATTTAAGATAAGCTTGCATGTACATGGATGAGAGGTGTGTGCCAGGCGGTGGTCCAGGAGCAGGTCGATGGGACCAGGCAGAATAATAGTTTAGTACTAAATTCCAGAAGGGCCTGTTTCTGTGCTGTAGAGCTCTGTGACTCTGTGACTCTAAGGCAGCTCTAAGTACATATATGTCACCACATACAACCCTGGGATTCATTTTCTTGTGGGCATTCTCAGTAAATACAAAGAAATGCAAAAGAATCAATGAATGACCGCACACAAGACAGACAAGCAATCAATGTGCAAAAGACAACAAACTGTGCAAATACAAAAAGTGGAAAAAACAAAATAATAATAATAAATAAATAAGCAATAAATATCAAGAACATGAGATGAAGAGTTTGTGAAAGTGTGTCCATAGGTTGTGGGAACAGTTCAGTGATGGGGTGAGTGAAGTTGAGTGAAATTATCCTCTCTGGTTCAAGAACCTGATGGTTGAGGGGTAATACCTGTTTCTGAACCTGGTGGTGTGAGTCCAGAGCCTCCTGTACCTTCGTCCTGATGGTGGCACTGAGCAGAGAGAATGGCCTGGATTATAGATGTGCTCTTTGATGGGGCGGGTTTTACCTGTGATGGACTGAGCTTCATCCACTACTTTTTATGGGCTTTTTCCTTCCTGGGCATTGGTGTTTCCATACCAGCTGTGAAGCAGCCAGTCAATGTACTCTCCATTGCAAATCTATAGAGGTTTGTCAAAGTTTTAGATGACATGCTAAATCTTCACAAACTTCTGAGAAACCAAGCGACATCGGTGACAACAAGGGTTCACTCTCAGAGAAGCTTAATTTATTTTATGCTCACTTTGATTGTCAAATCATGCAAATAGCTTCACAAACTCTCACAGCCTCCAACAACCCTGTGATTTCAGTCTCTGAGGCCGAATCCACAGAAAACAATCGGCCAAGATGGGGTACCTACACAAATATGGAGGACCTGTGCTGATCAACTGGCTGGAGTGTTCACTGAGAACTTTAACCTCCCACTTCAGCAGTCTGTGGTTCCCATTTGCTTCAAGCAGGCCTCAATTATCATCATCATCATCAGGTGCCATGCCCAGTTTGAGCTTTGACTGCCATGGCCCACACACTCGTGTTTCGGGTCAAATGGAACAATTCATTGATATTCATTTCCAGTTCTCTGGCTACTGTCTCCATCATCATTTGTCTTTGCCTTCCTTTTGCTTTCTTCCCTTCATTCTTTCCCATAATTACCGTGCATTCTAACTCCTCTTTCCTAATCGCATGTCCAATGAAGTTATGTTGCCTTTTTATGATCTCATACATTATTTCTCTTTTTGTGTTTGCTCTGTTTATGACATCCTCGTTAGATATTCATTTCGTCCATGATATTCTTTACATCCTCCTCAAAAACCACATCTCTGCTACTTCAATTCATTTCCTCAGGTTACTAAATATTGTCCAACATTCTGAACCAAATAACATAATTGGATAAACATAATATTTCAGTACTCTGAGGCAAGTTGTCATGCCTAGTTTAGTATTGCTCAGTATACTCTTCATTCTCGTAAAGGTGTCTTTTGCCATCCCTATTCTTCTTTTGATGTTCAAGTCGCACTTGGCATCTGATGTCACCCAGCTTCCTAAGTAGCATAAGTTCTGTACTTGTTTTATGTCTTCCCCGTTTATTCTCAGCCTGCAGTTAGGATTCTCCTTCTTTTTGGATATCACCATACATCCTGTCTTTTTGCAATTGATAGATAGACCCATTTCTGCACTTTCTTCAACAATTACATCAATTAAGTTTTGTAGTTCTTCCTCCGTATTTGCAATTAACACAGTGTCATCTGCATATCTGAAATTATTGATGTTTTCACCGCCAACTTTGATTCCCAAGATGTCTCCTATTTTTTGTAATATTGTTTCACTGTACACATTAAATAAATCAGGGGAGAAAACACATTCTTGTCTAACACCTCTCTTGATTTTCGTAATATGACTCACTTCTCCATCTATTCTTACAGCAGCAGTTTGTTCCCAGTACAGATCTCTGATTAGGCAGAGGTCTTTCAAATCTAGATCTAGAGTTTTCTGTAATATTTCAAATAACTTATTGTGCTTCACTTTATCAAATGCTTTTGTGTAGTCAATAAAACAAACAAACAAATCTTTTTTGCACTTGAATAGCTCGTTCTAATAGTATCCTTAACATCAATATTGCGTTTCTTGTACCTTTGGCTTTCACAAAACCACATTGTTCTGTGCCTATTTCAGCTTGTATCTTACTTTTAGCTCTTGTGATCAAAATTCTTAGAAGTATCTTGATGATATGACTCATTAAACTTATGGTCCTATGTAATTCACATTCTATTGCTTCAGCTTCCTTAGGAAGAGTGATAAATACTGATTTTTTCATCTCTTCTGATATTATTCCAGTCTCATAAATGTCATTGATTAATTCAGTAAGTTTTTCAATTCCATAATCTTCAAGAGCAATAATTTGTTCTATTACTAATTCATCAGGACCTGTTGCCTTTCCTTTCTTCATCTTATTTATTGCATTAGGAACTTCAGATTTTAAAATACTTGGACCTTCAATGTTTTTCTTTATTTCTGGTTTTTCGCCTCGATCGTCTTGAAACAATTCCTGAATATACTCAGTCCATCTGTTCATAATCTCATCTTTTTCCATGATAGTGGTACCATCCTTTGCTTTCAAACATCCACCTGAAGAACAGAGGAACTTTTTACCAGTGATATTCTTGATTTATTGATGTAACCTTTTTGGATCAGTCATAGGGATTCTTCCTATTTGCTCACATTCCTGGTTTAACCATTCTTCTTTGGCTTTTTGACATAAGCTTTTAAATTTTTTACCTAAGGACTTATATTCTATAGGATTTGCTTTCTTCCATTAGATTTTTGATTTCGTCTGTCATCCGTTTATTCTTTGTGTTTTTTTTTTAGGAATCACTGACTTTGCTGGTTCGACCAAGGCATCCTTTAGAGAGTTAAATTATACCAGTGCCTAAGAAGGACATGGCAACTTGCCACAATGACTATCAACCAGTAGCACTTACATCTACTGTGATGAAGTATTTTGAGAGGCTGGTGATGAAACAAATTAACTCCTACCTGATGAGCGACTTGGATCCACTCCAATTTACCTACTGGCACAACAGGTCAACAGTAAATGCTGTTTCATTGGCTCTTCACTCAACCCTGGAACATCTAGACAGTGAAGATGCTCACATCAGGATACTCTTCATTGACTGCAGCTAGGCATTCAGTGCTACCATATCCTCAAAACTAATCAATAAGCTTCAAGTTCTCAGCCTCAATACACCCTTGTGCAACTGGATCCTCAATTTCCTCACTTGCGGACCTCAGTCAGTACGGATTGGCAACAACATCTACTCCACAATCTCCATCAGCACTGGTGCACCACAAGACTGTGTGTTTAACCCCCTGCTCTACTCGCTTTATACACCACCAGCTTGAGATAAACAACAAACAAAGTGCAGAGAGAACCCAGAGGATCAAGCAGCATCTGTTAATGTGTGGGGGAGGGGCAAGGGAAGTGTGATGGATATTTGCTTCCTGAATTAGTGGACCTCTTGTTTTAGCCAAGCTTAGCTTTCTAAACTCAGCAGTTGCCACTTGATCAAAGAGTTGTAAGTTAAAATTTCAGCAAGATGTTTGTTTAGCTTCTGGTCATAAATGGAAACCTGTTTTTAGTTTTAAATACGTAAATGAAAAACAGTTTGAAGTTTGGAAACACAGCTTTGCAAACAAGCTGTCTATGGAGTAGCCAACTAGCTCACAACACCTATCTTACTGCTCAAAAGGTGCAGTATAAGACATGGGGTTATTTAAATTAGCTTGTTTCAAAACAGACAACACTAAGTTGCTTGGTTAAAGGAAGCTTGCAGACCAGATGGAGAAAATCATTTGGCATACCTATAACTGATCTATTAATAAGTTGGGATTTTAATGTAATGAAGGAAGATAGCTTTACAGCATTAGTTGTGGGTAGCTGGGATTCATGTCTCTGAGAAGCGGTTATATTGTTTCTGTGTAAGAAGTGTATCTGAGGAAATATTATATATATGTTAAATCACTCAAGTGGCAAAAAAAATCTATATAAACACAGAGAGCAGTTTTGGACCTTTGTCTGTTCAGAGTTTGCAGGCACTATGATCTTGCCTCCAGCTGGTGTTGGAGGAATTCTGAAATGGCTACTTCAGAATGCCAGGAGGTTACAGGCCTTCTGGGCCAGTCGTTCTCCCCAACGTACTCAGCAATTCTTATTACTGTCATTTCCCTTAGTCTTGGGACCAGCTCCACCCAAGTGTGGAAATCCAGTTCAGGTTTTTGTGTGGATTTATAAACAAATTAATGGTGGAGATGTGCGCAGAGGAATTGGTACTGTATTGAGTAAAATAGTCAAAAGCCAGGGCTTTAACAACAGTTTATCAGATCAGAGAACAAATGACAAAGGGCAGACTAGGACTGAGTTCATTCTATCCTGTTACCCTTTATCCCAGTGAAAATCCGCACACCATATGCAGAATAACCAACACCTGATACATGAACAACTTCAGGTTGTTCAATAGGTCCTGCACACCCACATGGTGGAAGCAGGATTACCACTCATCCCCACTCAAGGGCAATGAGATGCTGGCACAGGGTCTTTCCTTTTTCCCCTCCAAAGAGGATGTAGGGTCAGCAACAAAGTCACCAAACCAACCTCATCCCTCTGGTCGATCACATTCACAGCTTTTGCCGACACCAGCCCCTCAGCGGGGAAGACATAATGAACAAACCAAATGTTCCCTGGAGACAGCTTGCCTTAGGAAGAGATACTCACCCACAAACTAGATGACCAGACACTAAGTATAGGGCACAGCCTTTAGCTCCGCCCTCTTTATTTGCAGAAGGAAGTTTTAGAACAAAATACTCCTGGGATAGAGGGAACATTCAGAGACCTCTTTGATATTATAGAGAAGATTACGAAACTAAGCACACATCGCAAGGCTGGCCTCATCCTTCACCCTCTAAATATACAAAGGGACAGGGCCCATCCAAGCGTCCACTCTCTTCCCTGAGCTCAGGGAAACAAAATGTAAAGAAATGTAAAGAAGGGACTGCCAATGTTAATGTAATAAAAACTGCACGGGAGAATTTCAGCAACAGCTCTAATCAAGGTGCTCCATTTGATGAATAGGATACAGACATACCAAGTCTCACCCTTCCATTTGCTAAAGCTTGTGTTCTGGCAAAATTTAACCCTGGCATTTTGATACGGGTGCTGACATTTCAATGCTAAAGTTTTATACAAGTGGAGCTGACAGAGAAAATTAAAATTGTAAGCATACATGGAAGTGAGGTAGAGTGCCTAATTTATAAAGTTTCAGAAAAGATATATGAGATTGAACAAACAATAGAAGTCAGGTAAAGCTTTTTCACCAGTTTGCCCCATATCTTACTATACTAGCACTTCTGACAGGAACACCCGATGTTTCCTGTTGGATTTGTACTATAATCAAACTAATAACTGATGCAACTTCACCAGATGAATGTGACATACATATTGAGAAACAGCTAGACTGTCATTAAAAAGTTCATAAACAAAGGCTATATAATTAACATTAATAAAATCTCAACTCTGTTGTACAGAGGTAAATTCCCTTGGTATGACAATTACCAATTAAGGACGTTGTTTAACCCCTGAATTTACTCAGGAAGTCCCCTGATTAGGAGATCCAAAGACCATAAAAGCCTTACAATCAACCCTAGGCCTATTAAATTTTGCTAGAGTTTTCATACCCGATGATCCTTGATTGTCAAAGCCATTATATGACAGATGTACACCTCAGAAGATTATGAGGCACTAGAGAACCTGATGAATGCGGTTCAATAAGCCGTAGACCTCCGGGTAAGAGACTTACAAAATCTCTTGTTCTGTGAACTCGTGCTTCTCCAAAATCATTGTAGCCATCTGCTATAATGAGTGAGAAGAAACAGGCCCCCATACACTATGCCTCATATAATTTCACCCCAACAGATCAGAAATTACTGTTTCAGAACGGCGTCTTACTGTGGTATTTCACAAGCTTATTGCAGTAAGACCCCTGCAAGGGGACAAACCAATTATACAAACAAAATTGTGGCTTTGAAAAATGATAGGAAATTACCAACAAATGAACGGAGAGCTACCATAACTAGATATGTGGAATGCAAACACTTTTACAAGATGACTCCTTAAAGTGGGAATACATTCCTGAGAGCTATGACTTATAATCATTTACTTGTCATGGAAGATGCAGACCCATCTCCTCTACAACCTAATATAGTGCAGCATCCTTCAGAGCACTATTCTCATATATGGTGCTGAGATGGATCAGTGATGAAAATCCAGAGATGGATCCACTCAATTACAGGCAGGAGCAGGGATTATTAAAGGCAAATTTTTATTGGAAACTTAATTTGAATCACATGAGTTGCAAGCGCATCATTTTGGGGATCGTACAGCTCAATTTGCAGAGGCTAAAGCCTCAGATTTATATCTAAAACAAGTAAAGACAACAGAATTAGCCTTGACGTGTATTGACTCTATGTTAGGAATGCAGTAGAAAGAGATCTTCCTACCTGGCCAACTAATGGATGGAGAACACACAGAGGTAAACCGCTTCTACATTTGTCCACATGAAAGAATATTTATGGATTATTATTGACTACACCATTAGTACAGGTGTTACACATCCTGGGACATATTGCAGGCCTCTTGTGCAGCTACAGTAATAAACTAGGTAACAAACAAGTAAAACAAACTGTCAGGATGGACCTTACTACGGGAGGTGGGTTCGGTCGTAACTAAGCAACAAATAAAAAATAACTAGCATGATGTTTTAAGAATTCTCCTAGATACTACTGAACCCAATTCCTAAGGATTTCCTACACGGTACAAATATGATGCTGATGGCGAAGGTAATGTTTGGATTTGCCGCCCTATAAAAGATAAGAAGCAAATACCAAGACGAGAAAATCTGCAGATGCTGGAAATCCAAGCAACACACACAAAATTCTGGAGGAACTCAGCAGGCCAGGCAGCATCTGTGGAAAAGAGTTAACAGTTGATATTTCAGGCCAAGACCCTGGAAAGGGGGTGGGGGGAGAAGCACCGGAGGGAGGTGATGGGCAGGTAGGGAGATAAGGAGAGAGCCTGCTTATCACCTTCCGCTGGTGCTCCTTCTCCTCTCTTTCTTCCATGGTCCTCTCCTATCAGACTCCCCCTTCTCCAGCCCTGTATCTCTTTCACCTATCAACTTCCCAGCTCTTCACTTCACCATCCCCCTCTCAGTTTCACCTGTCACCTTGTGTTTCTTCCTCTCCACCCTCTCACCTTCTGACCCTGACTCCTCATTTTTTTTCTCCAATCCTGATGAAGGGTCTTGGCCCGAAACGTTGACTGTTTACTCTTTTCTATAGATGCTGCCTGACCTGCTGAGATCCTCCAGCTTTTTTTGTGTTTTGCTTGGATTTCCAGATCCGGCAGACTTTCTATTGTTTGTGATTGCACCAATGCAGGTGTGGCAAATTGATCATCTAAGCCTCTTTCTGGCATGCCAAGGCAACCTACCTTATTGGAAACTTTATTCTTGTGATAAGAAATCTTTGTATGGGATGTACATGATCGACTCAAAGGAGAGGCTGCACTTGCCCCTGACGGCAATTGTCTGTAAACAAAGTGCCAATTGTGAAAATAGGAGTACCCAAGAATGTTACACCTTATTTCTTAATGTACTATGTCCACCTAGTTTCACCCTGATCACTAACTCAGGCCAACCATCGCTTACACCAGATTCAACTCTCTTCAAAGAATCAAGAGAAAGCAAAGGAATCTGGCAAGACAGCTTGGAGACAACAAAAAGGGGACTGGGTCAAGGAAAGAAATGACATAAAAACAACGGAAACCTCTTCATCTCGTTATCCAATTTATCAGCGATAGGTCTATGATAATCAAGACCAGGAGGGGAAACAAGACTGTAAGTTAAACTGTCTCCATAGGTAACAGTAAATCTGTCCCAGAATGAATGGAACCCTTATATTAGCCCAATACATGGGTTCACCACGGAACTCCTGTGCCCTGACAGGAAGTAGGGATGAGATGTATTAAAAAGATAAAACACATGTTTAGATCTAAAAATAAGCATAAAAGTTCTTTTTCTCTTGAGGAAAACCCAATAGACACATTGCCCAGGGATAATACACCCAGAATGCATTACTGCTTTCAGAGTGAGACAGACTCAAACTCTAGGGAAAAATGTTGCTCTTGATATACTTTACTTCTAATATTTGTGCTTATTGTTCAGTGCTGCCTTACTTAACATTTGCTTTTTCACAGACGAAGTCGCATTTACTGCAGAGATTGTCTCATCTTGCTCAGATACCCCTAAAACTTAATGACACAGAGAATATTAGATTCAGAGGACCTGAGAGCAAGGATGATTCTAATTTAAATATCACTAAGTGACACTTACCTCTTGGTCATATGTGAACTAATACACTGGAACTCTTAACCCTTGCGAAGTGATTGTTTCCGTCCACTTAAACGTTCCCTCTGACCGCATTGTAGTTGAAATGAACACAGATACATGAAGACAAAAAATCACAAAGCAGAAATGATTAATAACACCCTAACAGAACTAAAAGATTCCAGCCAGATATTGAAGGTCAACTAATAGAGGATTCCCTTGACGTGGATCCCTCTACACTTGAAGAAAAGTGTAGACACTGTTATGTCATTGAACGGTCCCACTCATGGGGACATGACATTGAAACATTGTGAAAAACCCTATTATTTTAATGAAGACTTCTCCATTAGACAGATACCTTATTGCACTTTCCCTTCATGGCCCACAAGCATATAAACATACTTATTACAAGGATTTTGGATGTTTCCATTTCTCCAATTATGGCCACTATTCCACTCCATTGTTAAATGTCGGGGTAAGAGGACATTTTCTGCATTTCTGGGTTATGTTCAAAATGGTTCAGCAAAGCCCCAGGTATGGGTTTTTGCATGGGAAGATAAGACAGAAAGATGCACTGAAGCAGAATGTATCATAAAACGAAAATGTTTTCCATCCTAGTCAACTGAAACTGATAAATCCAATAAGTTTTTCAGAGATTTTAATCCTATAGACTATTGTATCTGTTCAGGTTTCCTATTTGCCCTTAATCAAACAGTCATGAATAGTTTATGCTGTGGTGCAAATAATACTTTACAATGAAAATTAGTTCAGAATTATTGGTGGCCTTACAAATTCAATTATATTTCAGATAGATTTCATCTACAAGTTGGAAAACGGGGAAACAACCCTACAACAGATTTTTAATGGTGCAGACCAGTTGGTAATGCTACATTTAGGGGTTACACTGATAACATTACTCCCCAAAAAGACATTGTTACATATGCAGACAAACATTCAATTACAGTTGTGTATTCCCTTGCAAGGTATTATCAGCAACAGGCAGGAAAATAAAATGATTTCGCATTAAACAATTTTCATGATTTTAAAAATATATTAAAATAAAATTGCCTGGACAGTGCTCACTATCATAATAGCACTGATCTATCAGTACTCAAAGTCAACAAAACCCGAAAGGACTCTGGTCATTGGCACGGTTCCCCTTTAAGAGAGCGGAAGGAAGGATGCCATGTGGTTTAAAAGTTCGTCGAAGAAAGTGTGGCTTTCGACTTCCAATACCGACCATTTGGAAAATGTAGTCTCCAGTAAACAAAATCAAAGATTTCAGAGCTAGATTGCTGTATGATAGGAACATTAAGACCAGCTGTGCTTTTGTTTCACAGAATCTTGGATGTCCCCCACCATTCCAGGCGCAGTGATACAGCTCAGTGCTTCACAATTTACAGCCAAAATAGGACTGCTGATTCTTTCAAAGGCAGAGGAAGTGGAGTATGCTTTATGATCAACTCCTTGTGGTGTACAAACGTTGCAGTGCTATCCCAGTCCTGCTCACCCAACCTGGAACATCTCATGATTAAGTGCTCGCCACTTTATCTGCCATGGGAGATTTCAGTGATTATCTTGGTAACGGTGTACATCCCAGTGTAAAACAGGCTCTAGATGAAGTGAGTGATATAATAAACAGGCATGAAACAGCACATCCTGATGCCCTCCCTAACATTTTGGGGGATTTTAACCAGGAAAAAAAACTCTAAATAGCTATTGCCAACAAATCACTCGTAGTGTTAGAGGAACCAACACACTGGACCACTCTTATGCCACTATCAAGAGTGCTTACCGTGCTATCCCATGTCTGCACTTTGGAAAGTCTGATCACCTGTACTTCTACTCCCTGAGTAACGGAACAAGTCACAACGAGATTGGAGGTGGAATCGGATGCACGTCCACTCGGGCAGGGTTTGCAAGCCAGTTCTTCCTACAAAGTAAAACCTAACATTATGAATGGCTGTGGTGCTTCACTCCCAGGTGAGCTCAACACCTTTTATGAACCTTGTAAAGGAGAATAAAGCTACAACAATGAGATTCCCTGCAGCATCTGGTGACCCTGTGATCTCTGTCTTGGAGAACAACACCAGACTGTCTTTCAAAAGGGTGATCCCTCGCAAGGAGACAGGCCGTGATGGAGTACCTGGTAGGGCTCTGAAAACCTGTGCTAATCAACTAGCGGGTGTGTTCAAAGACATTTTCAATCTCTCATTGCTACAGTCATAAGTTCCCACGTGCTTCAAAAGGGCAACAATTATACCAGTCCCCAAGAAGAGCAGGGTGAGCTGTCTTAATGATATTTGTCCAGTAGCACTCACATCTGTCACGTATAATTGGTCTAACAACACAATCCCATGGAAAGAAGAGTTAAGAAACATTATACTCTACTCACCTATTTGGATATTACATATTTACTCTCTAATATGGGTAACTTCTTATATAATATGGTTCTTAAGATTTTATGTAATGCACTTTGTAATTACGTTGCTGATAAGTCTGTAAGACATAGGAGCAGAATTAGGCCATTTGGCCCATCGAGTCTGCTCAACCATTTCATCATGTCTGATTTTGTTTCTCTCTCCACCCCATTCGTTTGCCTTCTCCCCATAACCTTTCATGTCCTGACTAATCAGAATCTATCAACTTCTGCCTTAAATGCACCCAATAACCTGGCTTCCAGAGCCACTTGCAACAACAAATTTCACAGATTCACCATCTTTTGGCTAAAGAAATCCCTCCTCACTTCCATTCATTGCTGATAATGGTATTATACTATCATGGTTTACACCTTTGATTTTTATATTCAAACCATCTGTCTTACTAGACAGTGTATTGTGTGTTATGTTAACGAATGGTAAAAGACTTGCCAGGAGGAGAAAGATAGCTACCCCTGGAGAATGCAACACTCCTGATTACCTTGTTACCTATTGTGTTGTGATTTCTTCTAAAATGGCAATGTAATCTTAGGGCCTTTGAGGTCTACAAAACATTATATTTTCATAAACAGTTTGAATGTGTTTTACTTACTATTTGGGTATAAGCAGATATTGCGTACAGTATGTGGTGCTCTGATAATGCAACAAGTAGAACCAATAGGCCTACCAATACTGTATTGCTATTTGTGTCATATTTGTTACTAGAACAATTTGTATAATTGGTTGATAAAATCCTACGGTTTGACAGAACAGATCAGATAGCCCTTGCTCAGTTAAAGTTTTCTGAGAAAACCCAAAATTTGAGAAGATGTGTCAATTCTTCTCAGTTAGGCCCAATCCTTAACAAAGTAAACGGGGAAGACCTGAACAATTATATCCAGAGTTCAGAATCACAAAAATGGGAAGAAACTTATGCAGATGGGATGGTTGGTGTCAGAATATCAAGTTGCAGCATACTCCCATGGGATAGACATAATCATCCCCTATGTTCTGACATCTTTTTATCTGGGAGCTTAGAATTAAAGACATAGACAGGATTCTCAACAGGAGAACTGTAATTTTTAACAGGAAAAGGTGAATGTTTCACCTTTCATGGATGTTATTATATTGTGAAATCATGTAGCTGAGGGATATAACTAAAATGTGAGATTACTAATCCTTAGGCAAGACAGCAATGCACGATCAGTAGCTTGATGACAAGACTCATTTTCAGGAAACCTGAGTAAACTCATGCACTGCATTGAAAGCAATGCAAACACCCCCGTGAAAGACATGAACATCTTCAGCTCATTGAGAGACATTGCCAGCTGACCTAATGAACTAATAATGACAGAGATAGTCATTTGAACTTGCATCAAGGAAATGGCAAGAGCTGTTTGTGGGGAATATTTTAAAGATACACTAATATGAACTTAAAATATGGACATTGATGTATTGTTGTCACGTTTATGGAAAATTATAATGGCGACAATCCTTTGAAGTTTGAGATATGTGTGCAGTTGAGATTAAGGAAATGAATGCTCTAGCAAGAAAATCACACAGAAACCCTTACATTGGGAAGTACTCAGTGAGTTCTTTGAGTATTGGATCAAAGAGAGCTTTTCTAGTGGAATGGTCATGGAGTGATAGTCTGTTCCTAAGAGGAGTCTTGGCAGGAGTCTTTATCTAGAACCTGATATCCATAGGAAAAAGTTGGGTTAGAAATCTTCGCTTAG
Organism: Mobula hypostoma; assembly: GCF_963921235.1. NCBI lineage: Eukaryota > Metazoa > Chordata > Chondrichthyes > Myliobatiformes > Myliobatidae > Mobula > Mobula hypostoma. The sequence goes on from NC_086128.1 coordinate 46,950,495, forward strand.
CAAGAAGGGTGGTGTGATGGATATTCACTTGCTGGGCCAGTGGGCCTTTTGTTTTTGCCAAGCTTCACTTTCTAAACACAGCAGATGCCACATGTAAAGATCAAACAGTGCAAGTTAAAATTACAGCAAGATGTTTGCTTAGCTTCTGGTCGTAAATGGAAGCCTGGTCTTCAGTTTTTAAAATGTAAATAGAAAGCATTAATCAGTTTGAAGTTTGAAAACATGGTTTTGCAAACAAGCTCTGTCTATGGAGAAGACTGCTTGCTCACAGCACCTATCTTACTGCTCAAAAGGTGCAGCATATGACATGGGTTATTTAATTTAACTTGTTTCAAAACAGACAACACTAAGTTGCTTAGTTAAAGGAAGCTTGTAGACCAGATGGAGGCAATCATTTCGCATATCAATAACTGATCTATTAATAAGTTGGGAGTTTTATGTACTCAGGGAAGTTAGCTTTACAACATTTGTTGTGGGTAGCTGGGATTCATGTTTCCAAGAAGCTTTTATATCATTTGTACAAAGAAGGGTATCTGAGGAAATATCATATACATGTGAAGTCACCAAGTAGCAACGAAAATGTATAAATGTAGAGAGCAGTTCAGGCTTATTAGGAATGTGGTAGGCAACATCAAAGGGAATGAAATAAACACAGGGTGAACTGAATTCCATTGCTCTACCTTCAATTTCTGTAACAGATGATTCATTTTTCTGCATGATTGGTATGTCTTTTTAGTTTATAGGAACTGTACCCGTGTTTTGGAAGTCCTTTGTGGTTTAGAAATGGTTTGTAATTTAGAAATGTTTTATAAGATAGAAATCCTCTGTGAGTTTTAAATGTGTTTTAAGAATATTGTTTGGATTTAAATGCGTATCACTGAAGATAAATGAACTGCATTTTAAACAACTGTGTTAGCTGAAAGTACCTTCTCCTCAGTAGGGAAGGGGTGCCCACTGCTTAGTTCATGGGTGATGTAAGGTAAACTCGCCATGGAGAATAAGCTGTGAAGTGAACTAGTCTTTGAAGATTGAATAGCTACAGTATAACCTTGCTTTAGGAGGTTGAGATACTACATCTGGCTATGTCCCTCCACAGATACTGCTTGACACACTCATTTCCCCAGCATTTTGCTTGTTGCACCTAATGAGATTGCACTTAATGCAAATCAGCGACTGATACTCCAGATTTTATTTTGAAAGAGCTTGAATGCTGGAGAGAAGATCTATGGTGCAGAATGGCTGTGAGTTAGCAATGAGCAGTACAGCTTCAACGATGGGCTGCCAAGGCTGTGAAAGGGAAATTAAAGGTAGAACTTAAAAGACTGCTGAAAGCCAGGCAAACTAGGTAAACCGTAAATCTGCTAGGATCCATATAATCTGAAGTAGGTGTGAAAAAAGAACCCTCATTTGAAGAAAACTATTGAAAATATCCTTTGAGATCTCAGCAAGGCAAATATCTTTTCATTGTTGGATGGTCAGATTGTTTTTTGGCATGTAGAGTTCACCATGAATTTGCTTCTAATAGCCTTCAATGTGACATTAGTGAGAGATCACTGGCTGGGACTAGTGTTTAGGATGAGCAGCCCATTTGATGCATCGCACTGAAGGCTTACTTGGATATGCTGGTGTAAAAACTATAGCAGATGTTATCCTTGCCTTTGGAGGGGTACTTTTGAAGAGGCAGAAACAGACTATGAGCTAAAGACAAGAGCCTTAATGAATGGAAGCAGAGAGAAGAATTTCTAGTGCAACATGAAGAAAGCAAAATTCAGACTAAGGAAGGTTTTGTTCACAGGTTATGTGATCACCATAGTGGGATGAATACAGATCTGAAAGCCAAGTCTGACAGATGTTGGAATCCAGTGTTTCCTAGGGTTTGTCAGCTATTTGAGCAGAATCCAACCCCGATTCAGTGATGTGTGTGAGCAATTGGAACAATTTAAAAGGAAACTAGAGTTCAGTTGGTCCAAAATGAACAGCAGCCAGGCTGCCCATATACACCAGGGATGCCAATTGGAATACCTTGTAGACTTTGTGCTGGAGTAATAATGGGATTGGAAACTTGTATTGATATTTAAGAGGTAGTTTGAATTGAATGGACAGTAATACATGGAAATTTATTTAGGTTCATTGGAGCATGAGAGAGGATTCTCCATTGCATTGAATTTTAAAAACTGAACATAAATAAATATGAAAAGAAGAATGCAAGTAAATGTAGCACCATCCAGTGTCAGACCCAAATTTCCCCTGACCCAGTCCTCTTTCTACTCCCATCCTCATATTTCATGTCCTACCTTCTCTGTACAGGCATGATAACAGTTTTCAAGGATTCAAATCAATGAGGGAGAAGGAACAATCCAAAGTTGCTGCAGGATATTTTATTAGAGTGTAATAAGTGATGAGGAAAAATACACAAAGATATATAAAACACAAAGTCAAAAACAAGGTGTAGAATAATTGATAAAAGATCAAGTCCCACATCTTCTACTAAGTGATGCAAAGAATTAATAAAAAAGGAAGTCTAAAACAAAGTACTGAATAATGAATACAGTAGCATGTTTCACATCCTTTACTCATTGAGAATTCTGAATTATAATGACTGGTCTGCAGACTCTTTGATATCCTTGGCACCGATTGCAATTGTGGCCCAAGGATAGAAGTTCTATGAGCTTGCTCACTGTTCACACTTATACAATCAAGAAAGCCCACACTTCTTTTCTAATCTATGCATACCAGTCAGCTACAATTCTAAAATTAGTTATTTCTTAATGATAGATGAATAGTGAGGATTCAATTTCCCACTGAATTAGTTCCAAAAATCTTATCAGTTAAGACTTTGCAAACTGAAATGCTCATCCTTGAGGAAGAAGCCAAGTTATCACATTCCCATAATGGCTTACATCTGTATACCTCAAGGCTCCATGGACTTTATGAATCAAGACCTTCTGCTGTACTTACCTTTCTAACAGACTTGTTCACTATGAATGGACGACTCCATTCCAAGTAAAAAGACCTGTTTTAACCATTTCATTACAACTTCCTAGGCTAACGTTGCCTTTGAATGGATCTTGAATCCCTTAGATCACTTTTACTTCAAGAATTTTGGTCTTGAGCCTGTCACACAAAGCTGGCATAGGTCCTCACTTTGTAATCTAAGTGAGCCATTCCCAGTGTGTTAGAATTCCCAGCTGTTTGTTTTTCAATAGTTTACACTTTACTACTCAGATTTACCATTCTTAAAATGTTTATTTTGGATTTACAAGTTATAGACTGTAAAGTGACATTACATATGTTTAGAAGGGAGGTGTGTTTTCACTCAGTTTGACTTGAGCACAATTGATATGATTTCATCTCCTTGAGACTTTTTAAGATATCTGATTACTTCTTACCGACAATAATGAACTTGCCCATTGGATTGTCATTAACTAATCAACTTTGGCCGATGGCACTTGCATGGTATATTTCCCATAAATGCAGTGAACCAAGTTATGGCTGAAGGTCCATTTTGTTTCAACAAGAGAAGTGTCACCAGTGGAGGTTGGAGAAAGGTTTCCTAAAATTAATACCTACTGGCTAGGGGTATTGCAACTAGTAGGACCACGAGCTATAATCCCCGGGGGAATGGACAGGTAGAGAAGGAGAATGGCACAGTGTGGAAAGCCACACTCTTAGCCCTCAGGTCAAAGGGACTGCCGGTCTCCCGCTGGCAGGAGATCCTTCCCGAGGCACTCCACTCCATCCACTCCCTGTTATGAACGGCCACCAATGCCACCCCTCATGAGCGGCTCTTTTCTTTTCCCAGAAAATCGACCACTGGAACCACCCTACCAACTTGGCTGACGTCCCCGGGGCCAGTGCTGCTCCAGAAACCAAAATGCCTCTTAAGTTTTTCTGCTTTTTCTAGCTGACTCCTTTGTCTTGGTTCAGCACGGTGGGGTGCCCTGTGAGCACCCGTTGGTCGTAGGCGGTGGGAGGGGGCGCCGACCAAGATGGCCGCCCCCATGTCTCGCACGTGGTGGCGGCGTGCAGGGGAGATGACAGCAGGCAAGATGGCGACCCCCATGTCTCGCACGTGGCGCTGCTCGATCCCGCTCGTGGTTTGGATTTACAGACCTTGGCGAAGTGCCCTTCTTTCCACAGCTGGAGCAGGTAGCTTATCGAGCCGGGCAGCATTTCCGGGGGTGCTTCTGGAGTCCGCAGAAGTAGCACTTCGCGGACTTACGACTGACGGCAGCCGAGGTTAACTTGCTGGCGGGTTGCGGGGACTCGCAACTGGCAGCAGCCGAGGTTAATTCGCCGGCGGGTTTTGGGGTCTGCGGCGCCCACGAGGCCATCGGGGGATCGCATGCCTGGAGAGCCTCGGAGTTATGCAGAGCGGCCTCCAGCATGTCGGCCAGCTCGATCGCCGAACTTAAGGTAAGATCGGCTTTTTCCAACAGCCGCTGGCACACAGACACTGACCTGGTCCCCGTGACGAAGGTGTCTCTCACTAGGAGTTCTGCATGCTGTACTGCCATCAGTTCTTGGCAATTGCAGGCTCGCACGAATGTCCGTAGGGCCTGGACAAACTCAGCACTTGATTCCCCGGGCTGCTGGTTTTGAGTCGCTAAACGATGTCGCACGTAGACACTGTTTATCGGCTGCAGGTATTGTTCTTTGAGAGCGCTCATCGCGCCATCGTAGCTCGGCTGGTCTCTGATCATCGAGTAGACCCGTGGACTGACCCTGGAGAGTAGAACTCCATGTTTCGCTACGGGGTTGGTCGCTTTAATCTCCTCTAGGTACAATTCGAAGCAGGCCAGCCAGAGTTTGAAAGCATTTCCAGCTTCAGGTATTTGCGGATCGAGATCTAATTTGTCGGGTCTCAGTGTGTGTTCCATGCTTTAAAGTTACAGCGAATAAAATTAAAGCACCTTCAATAACTCCAAAAGACTGAAGTAGGGTAAATACTGAAAGGCTTTTATTCGCTGTACAATATGACCTCCATGGTGAGTGTCTGCCCCTGGACTGAGGGGGAGGGGCAAGGCGAAACACCTTTATACAGGGATGTGGGAGGAGCCACAGGGGCAGTCAGCAGAGGGGCGTGTCCAGACAGGTAACCCAGTTACAACAGTGTAGATCTCGGTGAACTTTCGAATAGATAGAAACATAGGAACGTAGAAAACCCACAGCACAATACAGGCCTTTCAGCCCACAAAGCTGTGCTGAACATGTCCTTACCTTAGAAATTACCTAAGGTTACCCATAGCCCTCTATTTTTCTAAGCTCCATGTACCTGTCCAGGGGTCTCTTAAACGACCCTATCGTATTTGTCTGCACCACTGTCACCGGCAGCCCATTCTACACACTCACCACTCTCTGCATAAAAAACATACCCCTGACATCTCCTCTGTACCTACTTGCAAGCACTTTAAAATTGTGCCCTCTCGTGCTAGCCATTTCAGCCCTGGGAAAAAGCCTCTGACTATCCACATGATTAATGCCTCTCATCATTTTATATACCTCTATCAGGTCATCTCTCATCCTCCGTCGCTCCAAGGAGAAAAAGCCGAGTTCACTCAACCTATTCTCATAAGACATGCTCCCCAATCCAGGCAACATCCTTGTAAATCTCCTCTGTACCATTTCTATGGTTTCCACATCCTTCCTGCAGTGAGGCGACCAGAATTGAACACAGTACTCCAAGTGGGGTCTGACCAGGGTCCTATGTAGCTGTAACATTACCTCTCGAGTGTTCATTTTCTGCTTTAGATTGAAGACTAGTTGGCTGTTGGATGACATCATGTTCTGGAAAAATGCAACTAAGGACGCCATCGAACAACCAGCTAGTCTTCAATCTAAATCTCCCTGACAGTCTGACGTGGAAGAAGTCAGGGAGGAGGGTTGGGGGCAGGAAAGGAGAACAGTGATATATCAAATTCCAGTGTGAATGGTCTAATTCAAAAGAGGATGACAGATCACAGCAAGTTAACATGTTGACTTTTGGGGAGATGGGCAGGTCACAGATCTCTCAGTGGGTGAGCATCTGGGGGACAGTGACCACTGCTCCCTGGCCTTTAGCATTATCATGGAAAAGGATAGAATCAGAGAGGACAGGAAAACTTTTAATTGGGGAAGGGCAAGTTCTGAGGCTATAAGGCTAGAACTTGCAGGTGTGAATTGGGATAATGTTTTTGCAGGGAAATGTAATATGGACATGTGGTTGATGTTTAGAGATCTCTTGCAGGATGTTAGGGATAAATTTGTCCCGGTGAGGAAGATAAAGAATGGTAGGGTGAAGGAACTGTGGGTGACAAGTGAGGTGGAAAATCTAGTCAGGTGGAAGAAGGCAGCATACATGAGGTTTAGGAAGCAAGGATCAGATGGGTCTATTGAGGAATATAGGGAAGCAAGAAAAGAGCTTAAGAAGGGGCTGAGAAGAGCAAGAAGGGGGCATGAGAAGGCCTTGGTGAGTAGGGTAAAGGAAAACCCCAAAGCATTCTTCAATTATGTGAAGAACGAAAGGATGACAGGAGTGAAGGTAGGACCGATTAGAGATAAAGGTGTGCAGATGTGCCTGGAGGCTTTGGAAGTGAGTGAGGTCCTCAATGAATACCTCTCTTCGGTATTCACCAATGAGAGGGAACTTGATGACGGTGAGGACAATATGAGTGAGGTTGATGTTCTGGAGCATGTTGATATTTAAGGAGAGGAGGTGTTGGAGTTGTTAGAATACATTAGGACGGATAAGTCCCCGGGGCCTGATGGAATATTCCCCAGGCTGCTCCATGAAGCAAGGGAAGAGATTGCTGAGCCTCTTGCTAGGATCTTTATGTCCTCGTTGTCCACAGGAATGGTACCGGAGGATTGGAGGGAGGCGAATGTTGTCCCCTTGTTCAAAAAAGGTAGTAGGGATAGTCCGGGTAATTATAGACCAGTGGGCCTTACATCTGTGGTGGGAAAGCTGTTGGAAAAGATTCTTAGAGATAGGATCTATGGGCATTTAGAGAATCATAGTCTGATCAGGGTCAGTTAGCATGGCTTTGTGAAGGGCAGACCGTGTCTAAGAAGCCTGATAGGGTTCCTTGAGGAAGTGACCAGGCATATAGATGAGGGTAGTGCAGTGGATATGATCTATATGGATTTTAGTAAGGCATTTGACAAGGTTCCACACAGTAGTCTTATTCAGAAAGTCAGAAGGCATGGGATCCAGGGAAGTTTGTCTAGGTGGATTCAGAATTGGCTTGCCTGCCTGCATGGTGGAGGGAGTACATTCACATTGGGGGATTGTGACTAGTGGTGTCCCACGAGGATCTGTTCTGGGAAATCTACTTTTCATGATTTTTATTAACGACCTGGATGTAGGGGTAGAAGGGTGGGTTGTCAAGTTTGCAGACAACACAAAGGTTGGTGGTGTTGTAGATAGTGTAGAGGATTGTCAAAGATTGCAGAGAGATATTGATAGGATGCAGAAGTGGGCCGAGAAGTGGCAGATGGAGTTCAACCCGGAGAAGTGTGAGGTGGTACACTTTGGAAGGACAAACTCCAAGGCAGAGTACAAAGTAAATGGCAGGATACTTGGTAGTGTGGAGGAGCAGAGGGATCTAGGGGTACATGTCCACAGATCCCTGAAAGTTGCCTCACAGGTAGATAGGGTAGTTAAGAAAGCTTTCATAAGTCGAGGGATAGAGTTTAAGAGTCGCGATGTAATGATGTAGCTCTATAAAACTCTGGTTAGGCCACACTTGGAGTGCTGTGTCTAGTTCTGGTCACCTCACTATAGGAAGGATGTGGAAGCATTGGAAAGGGTACAGAGGAGATTTACCAGGATACTGCCTGGTTTAGAGAGTATGTATTATGATCAGAGATTAAGGGAGCTAGGGCTTTACTCTTTGGAGAGAAGGAGGATGAGAGGAGACATGATAGAGATGTACAAGATAATAAGAGGAATAGGTAGAGAGGTAGCCAGTGCCTCTTCCCCAGGGCACCACTGCTCAATACAAGAGGATATGGCTTTAAGGTAAGGGGTGGGAAGTTCAAGGGGGATATTAGAGGAAGGTTTTTTACTCAGAGAGTGGTTGGTGCGTGGAATGCACTGCCTGAGACAGTAGTGGAGGCAGATACACTAGTGAAATTTAAGAGACTACTAGACAGGTATATGGAGGAATTTAAGGTGGGGGCTTTTATGGGAGGCAGGGTTTGAGGGTCGGCACAACATTGTGGGCCGAAGGTTCTGTAATGTGCTGTACTGTTCTATGTTCTATGTTCAGTACTTCCATAGTCTCCTCTATCAAAGCTCTCAGAAGTAGATTATCAATCAGGTCCTTGGGATTGGTCGACTTTCAGCATTTTACACTTTCTCACAAATGATTTCAAAATGAGAAATGCAGGTCACCAGATGTCAAGGCTTCATGATGTCAATGTTGCCAGTTTCATCCAATTCTTCTTCAAAGTTCTTAAATCCAGCACTCGTCTTGTCAGATTACATGGAAGAGAAGTTCTGTTATTTTTGGAGCTTTCCTGGTTCACTAAATATTCTCCACATGATGGCTCCGAATCAGAATCAGATTTATTACAATTGATTTTATGATGTAAAATAGTTTGTTCTGTGGTAGTAATACAGTGTAAGACAAAATTCTATAAATTATAATATAAATGAATACTGCAAAAGAAAGGAATAACGAGGTAGTTATCATGGGTTCATGGACTATTCAAAAATCTGATAGTGGAGGGGAAGAAGCTGTTACTGATTTGTTTAGTGTGAGTCTTCAAACTTCCTTACCTCATCCGTCATGATAGTAAAGGGAAGCTGACATGTTCAAGATGATGAGAATCTTTAATGATGGATGCTGCTCTCTTGAGGCACTGCTTCTGGAAGATGTTCCCAATCATGGGAAGGGTTCTTTTCATGATAAAGCTGACTTCATAAGTGGACTAGTTTTAGATGTTTTCCTTTACTAGGTGGCTGATAAATATACTTATATCTCAAAGTACAATTATTGCAAACATAAATACAAATGAAAAAGGATCTTCTGCTTTTAATTCAGATTTCCAACATCTGAAATACATTGTTTTTTTGTAATACATTAAAATGAATTATTTGGGGTATATGCGATGTCCAGGGAATGGGTCACACCTCTGGGGGAGGGGCTTGTTGTGTTCACTTTGGGGCAGCTCACTCCCCTTTAGTCTCTGCCGGACACTCAACTCTCACCTGTGACTCCAAGTAACTGTTAAAATGTGACAGCAGCCACACCCCGGTACACTGCTTCGACAGGTGAGCTAAGCCAGGTGAGGGTAGCTGGCGGCCTCATATACCCCGGTGAGATAGGAACATGTCTGTCCTAGCATTTGAGGTCAGCTCTGGTGGACTGGGTGGATGAGATCAACAGTGAGATCCAACAGCCAAGAAGCAGTTCTGCAATGCTTCATGAGGAGTGAAGGGCATGATAAGGCACAGAAGAAGTCATGTTTAACCACTACAACCAAGGAAGACTGCAGTTTGTGACAACCACTTGTTCCACTGGACCCTGGACTTCTGAGTTCAAGAGTGTGGAACTGTCCCAGTGCAACGGCGCTTCCACTTTAAAAACTCTCCCACACAGGCCTCCTGTTATCGTTGGATATGATGGACAACCAACCAAAGTGAATCATTTACTTTGCGCACTGATGTTGCAGAAAATCCAGAGTCCGCCATACAGCTAGATGGCTGGAGAGGGGTGAGAAGTGGGCCCACTAGAGTGCCTCAGAGTGCATGGTCACCAGCACGTAATGTGGTTGTCAGGTGTGCTAGCCAAGGCAGGTTCATGCTGTGGGTCTCAAGGTACTGGATGATTGGAGCAAGGATTTGCAAGGATGGAATGATGGGCTGAGGGTCAGTCTCCATTTCAGCTGGGTCAAACCGTAATGACAGGGTGTGTGCCTTAGTGTTCTTGGAGCCAGGTTGGTAGGAGATGGGGAAGTTGAATTGCTCGAAGAAGAGGGGCCTATGAGCCTGATGTGGGTTGAATTGGTGGATCTGTTGAATGGATATGAGGTTCTGATGGTCTGTCCAGACCAGGAAGAGCTCGGTGTTTCCCATCAGCCAATGTCTCCATTCCTCCAAGGCCCATTTAATAGCGAGTAGCTCCCTGTCTCCTACTCCATAATGGCAATGTGTGGAGTCGAACTTGTGCAAGTCAATACAAGGGTTTGTCTTCTCATCCAGTCCTCTCTGGGAGAAGATGTTCCCAACACCCACATCAAATGTCCTCTTCTACCACAAGAGGTCCAGAGGGGTTCAGGAGGAGGTTGATTGTGGAGTCGAGTAGTTTGTGAGACAACAGGGTGTGAACTCCCCTTTTCCTGAAGTGAATGACGAAGTCATGGCATTCCTGTGGGAGTTTGGTAAGGTTGAGGGTTTCCTCCGTCTCCATGGATATCTGGTGTGAAGTCAACTGGGGTTGCAGGCAGGTGATCCCGCTCAGCAGTGATCCGGATAACCAGGTGAAGTGAAGGTCAAGAAAGAAGAGCCAGGGGCAACCCAAGATGAGAAGAGTGTTGGGTGAGTCAATCAGGAGGAACTGGATGGACTCATGGTGCTGACTTTCACAGGCCATGTGTGTGCACTGAACATCCCAGTTCCTAAGGGACATGTGTCAATAGCCATGATGCAGAAGGGATGAAAGATAAACTCGGTAGGGAGTGCAAGTTGCATAAACAGAGTCCAGTCCAGAAAGTTGCCTGCTGCGCCAGAATCCACCAAAGCCTCCTGCGTGTGTAGAACCGTCAGAGTGTGGAAGAGGACAGAGTAAGTCGTATTATGGTGCTGGAACAAAAGGTGGGGGGGAGGCTTACCAGACAGAAGGTCCTTGGTGATGGCGTTTCCTGAACGCAGTGGCCATTTAGTGCGTTAGTGATCGGCTGCTCCACAGTAAACACCCAAGTTATTTCTCCACTGACACTTATGTTCTTGGGGAGTTAAGAGAGCTCTCCCTAACAGCCTGGGTTCTGGAGGCATTAGTGTGAGGGCCCTGCAGCCAGAAATGGTTCTGAGAACAGAACTAGGGTCCTGATTGATGGCATCACCCAGCTTATCTTTCAAGTACTCCAAGAGACCGTGATGGTAATGGGCTAGCAACACTTCTGCATTCTAGTCACACTTCACCACTGTGGGGGTCTTGAATTCCAGCACAGGGCATGAGACTTGACACAGGCGAAGTATCTGATCCACTGCTTCCATCCAACTTCCCTGATGAATGAAAACCCAGCACAGCTCAGGGTAAATTCCTCATATTTATTGCAGATGGTGGTTTTATTACCTCAGTTAGCAGCAGCCCAGCTCAGTCAAGAGAGAGATAACGAAGGCAATCTTAGCTTGGTCCATAACATACAGAGATGGCTGGAACTCAAAGTGTAAAACGCACCGGGACAGGAAGTTGCAGTGTCAGATTGGGGAATCCGTCAAAGCTTTTGGGCCCTGGAATCCACGGATCCGAGGGAGAAGGCTGATTGGCGTGAGGTTGATGTATCAAGATGGTGAGTTGGTCGAGAGTGGCGAGCAGGTGGTCAGTGGTTTCTTGTTGCTTCAGCATCATGTGCTCATGTCAATGGACAACTTCCTAAAGGTGAGCATGCTCTGCTGGGGCAATCGATGGGTTACTCATTTTGTCAAGAAATGTAGAGGAAGCTTGACCCAAAAGCAGAACAGCTGAGATGATTTAGAAGTGAGCAATAACTTTAATAATAGACTGCAAAATAACAAGCCATGGGGGGCACAAAGCAAGAGAAAACAGATATTAAACACATCAGGTAACAAGGTAACTGAAGGCTGGGAACAACCAGCTTTCCATGGGTGCCACGGTAGCAGTTGGCAAGATGCGTCAGAGTGCACAGAGCAATTCCAACATCATATGTAAGGAATCAGTATGTCCTTCACGTGGAACGCGTGGGTTTTTTCCGGGTGCTCCGGTTTCTTCCCACAGTCTGAAGATTTCTTCCCAGTTGGTAGGTTTATTGGTCATTGTAAATTGTCCCGTAATTAGGCTAGGATTAAATCCGGGATTACTGAGGTGGCATGACTTGAAGGGCCAGAAGGACCTACTCCACGCTATATCACTGAAAAAAATAACAAACTGGTTAAATCCAGCTGGTTCACTGAGTAAACAAGGAGTATGGTTGAGAGCTGAGGTCAAACAGTCTGCATGCAATGAGTTAGAAATGAATGGCTGGCTGGAGACTGCGAGAAGCATGCATGTGCAGGCCTGACATAAGCCAGTTAGTTTAACATTGGTAGCATGTTTTCTCTCTTTTTGCACTACTTATTAATTTTATTTTTTATATATACTTATTATAACTTATAATTTTTACTGCTATGTATTGCAGTGTACTGCTGCCACAAAACAACAAATTTCATGATATATGCCGATGATGTTAAACCTGATTCTGATTCTGGTGCTTGGGGATTTGTTAGAATCTGCTCTCAAAGATTTAATAACAGAATACTTGAAACGCGTTAATAAGATTGGACAAAAAGTTTATGAATCAGAATCAGAATCAGGTTTAATACCACCAGTATTTGTCATGAAATTCGTTAATACTACTGCAGCAGTACAATGAAATACATGACAAATAAATATAGAGTAAAAAACTGAATTACTTTAAGTATATATAGAGTATGTCTATTAAATAGTTAAGTTAAAATAAGTAGTATAACGAAAAAGTAGAAATAAAAATAAAGTAATGAGGTAGTTTTCTTGGGTTCAATATTCACTTAGAAATCAGATGGCAAAGGGGAAGAAACTGTTCCTCAATCACTGAGTGTGTGCCTTCAGGCTTCTGTATCTCCTTCCCAATGGTAACAATGAGAAGAGGGCATGTCCAGGGCAGTGGGGATCCTTAATGATGGACACACCCTTCCAAAGGCTCCACTCCTTCAAGATGTCTTGGATACTACGGAGTCCAGAACCCAAGGTGGAGTTGACAAGTTTGACAAGTTTCTGCAAACTTACTTCGATCTTGTGCAGTAGCTCCCCCCCCCCGACCCCACCAATACCAGACAGTGATGCAGCCAGTCAGAATGCTCTCCGCAGTACATTTGTAGAAGATTCCGTGTGTTTTAGGTGACAAACCAAATCTCCTAAAATTCTGAATGAAGTATAGCTGCTGTCTTGCCTTCTTTATGGCTACGTCAATATGTCGTGTGCAGGTTAGGTCCTCAGAGATGCTGACACCCAGGAACTTGAAATTGCTACTTACTCCTGTGGAAGTAAAATAGTAAGACATTGTGACGAACGTTAAGGGGTTAATGACCTTCTTCTAGTATGTGAATTCAAAGTCTGTAATCACTTATCTGCGACTATTGTACACTTGTGTGAGTGAAATGTGCTTTGTAGACAGGGTGGGAAAATAACTATGTCTGTGCTTCCTTGTTCTAAGAATCATCACATGTCTGCACTTGGGAAAGCCTGATATACTGCCCTGAGAACTAACCATACCTAGCTACAAGTAACTGACTCGCACGCTTGCTTATACTTTGAGAAAGAAGTGGTAACTTGTTTCTTTCAGGTATCATTGCTCCGTAATCTGCCCTAACACGGCAGGCAGAGTAACTTTTAAGCTGATTGGTGTTTTGGGTTATCATCTAGAACATGCTGTGAAACTTCTCTATTCTATTTTGTGTGAGAAAGTGCTTTTTGTCATGTATATTTTGACTATAAATAAGAGTGTAATCCATTGCTGAGCAGAGCTGTGGAGCTCCTCTTTAGGAGTCTGCACTCTCCATGATACCATGTAATAAAACCCTTTAGTCTGAAACAATCCTCTGAGTCGGCCTGATCTATTCCGTCTGCTGCTCCTGACATTTATTTATTCGCAACAACTCCAGTTCTGATCCTTCTATGAGGACTGGTATGTGTTCCCTTATCTTACCCTTTCTGAAGTCCACAATCAGCTCTTTGGTCTTAATAACTTTGAGTGCAAGATTGTTGCTGTGACACCCCTCAGCTAACTGCTATACCTTGCTCCTGTACGCCTTTTCATCACCAATTGAATTCTGCCAACAATAGCTGTAACATCAGCAAATATATAGATGGCACTTGAGCTGTGCCTTGCCACACAGTTGTGGGTGTAGCAGTGGGCTAAGCACACACCCCTGAGGTGCACCAGTGTTGATTGAAAGGCAAATCATGCTTAATAAATCTACGAGAATTTTTTAGAGAGAGTCTCTGTTTCTCTTCCACCAAATGCCTCCTGACCTGCTGAGTATTTCCAACATTTTCTGTTTTTATTTTAGGTTTCCAGCATCTAAGTTAGAGAAGGCTCTCCTCAAAGGAGGTGGGGGGGGGATCTCATTGAAACCTCTTGAATGTTGAAAGGCTTAGACAGTTTAGGTGTGGAAAGGGTGTTTTCCATGGTGGGGGAGTCTAAGGCAAGAGGGCACAGCCTCAAAATAGAGGGGTGTCCATTTAAAACAGAGGTGTGGAGAAATTTCTTTAGCCAGAGGGTGGTGAATTTGTGGAGACAGCTGTGGAGGCCAGGTCACTGGGTGTATTTAAGGCGAGTGTAAATGAATTTTAATGTTTGGTTGCATGTAAAGAGGCAGCAATGGCATATAGACAACATGAATGGCATATGTAATACAATGTGGGGAGATATAAAATATTACCTGCTAAATGAAGGTTGGTGAATGGGGCCATGCTTAATGCACCAACTATTGTTGTGATAAACCTGGTGGACCAAGAACAAAATATATCCAACTATCAGCTCAGAAGCACTTGGCATCAAGGAGAAGAGCAAGATATCAGATGTACACACTTCTGACCTTCAGTGTGGTTCCCACATACAGTATGTTGCAGTGTGTAGGAGCCAAGTCTGAAACGAGCTGCCATATGTACTGCAATTAGGCAATGGACTCACCTCCAGCTTTCAGAGTGTTCCAGACCAATGAAATCACACAAGAAATTTGGGAGCAAACTCCTACTTGAGTTCATCTTAATCTTGATAATATTCATTCAGGTCTAAGCTAAATCTATAGGGAAAATTGTGCGGGGAGTGGGGAATTGGGAGTTGATGATCATGCTGCCTATTTTTCCTTTTCTTTCTTAGTTCATGGCTACATGGAGAAGAAGAATTTCAGAGTTTAAAACTTTAATGATAAATGAACCTTTGAACCTTTGGAATCTGGACTAGAAAGATCGAAATGGTCTTCATGCCTAAGTTTGGTCTTGAAGCACAATTTTGATGTTAGCTTCCATCAGGATCTTTGGTGACTAATAAGCACAATTGACATAGTTTTCAAAAAGGTGCAAAATGCAAAATGAATGCAGTAAGGCCAATAGAAGTAACACACTAAAAGTTAGAGAGTCTCATTGGGTCAGGCAGCATCAATGGAAGGAAATGGACAACCAACTCATCATCTGGGAAATGTGTTGATTTCCCTCCATAGATGCTGTCTGACCCACTGAGTTCCTTCAGCTTTTTGTGTGTACTCCAGATTCCAGTATCTGCAGTCTCCCATGAGGCCAATGGAAATGAAAAGTTAAATGCAGAAATGGCTCAGCCAAACAAAGATAGAGCTGAGGATGGTCCACCCAAAGTTTCACCCAATACATGTACAATTAGGGTGCTTATTTACAGTGGTTTTACCAGCCTGTTGAAAAATTATTCTTTCACCTGTGGAGATAAACAATCTAACTTCTTGTTTTTCCTTTTACATTTTTATACATCGTTATATGGTAACCAACGGGTCTCAAACCCTTGGTGAGATAGGGAGTTGTCTAACCCAGCATGTGAAGACAGACTCCGGCGGATTGAGCGGACGAGACCAATGGAAGGTCCAATGGTCAAGAAGGCAGTCTCTGCAAACGTCGTGGAATGTGTAGAGCAGGACAAGACACAGAAGATGTCCTGGTCATCCATTGCACCTAGTCCCATCTCCAGCCGTCTAGACTCTGTCTTGCCACTGGATCCAGATGGGAATTGGGAAGAGAGAGTGAGGCTGACGCCGCGCAACTCTCCCTCACTTAAATCTAAATCACGCGCTAGTCTTGACACCATCGATAATGGTGTCGAGGTCTTCATCGACGTCAACGATGGACGAACAATATATATGGTTATATGGTTATATGGTTAAGTGTGCCGGTTTTTTTTTCCATTTGGCCATTCCTTCTACATATAACAAATCTGTTGAGGGAATGAGTGCTCTAACACTGAGGGAATATTGTAGCTACATTCAACCACTTCAGAATTGCCAATGTTATTCATATTTGAAAGAATGAAATAAGCAACTTGATTTGAGTGACCACATTCCAATAAATATTGGGTGTCCTGCTTCTGGGAGCAGAATTTTCTGTTTAATTTACTTTATCTTTTCCAGCTGTAATCCACGAATCAGCCAATTACCTCAAGTGCTGTACATTTAAAGGGATTTAAATATTTAAGGTGTATAGCCTCTGCTTGAGAATTAGAAACAGAATTCAGTAAGATAGCCCTGATCCAGTGCTTACACTATTCTGACTAATCCGATATCTCTTGATTCCTTTGGTGCCTAAGAACCTAAAGAAATCAGTTTTGAACATATCTAATGATTGATCAACCAGAGTCATAAAGATTTGCAACTCTATGTGTAAAGAAAATCTCAGTCCTAAATGTCAGATCTTTTATATTGAGATAATGCTCCACGCTCACCCAGTGTTACACTCTCCAGCCTGAGGGGAGTTTCTTACATCCTATCCTATCAATCCCCCTTAGAATCCAAAAATTCTCAATCAGATTGTCTCCCTTACTTCTAAGCTCCAGCAGATTTGGCCGATGTTCCTCAAACACTCTTCGATTGACAAACTTCCTTCGTAAAAGTTGCAGAAAATCTATGCCTGAGAAGGAAATCATTCTACCCACTTTTTTTGCTGCACTTGAAGAAGAGCTTCCCAGCCAAGTCCCATCTTCATGCACCAGGTCTGTGGCCTTGCAGGTTAATGGGCTTTGAGAGCTCGTCTAATATGTTTTAAATGTGACAAGGATTTCTGCTTTCACCACCCTTCCAAAGAGTGAATTCTAGACTCTTATTCACTCTGAGTGAAAGAATTGTCTTCATATCTCATCCATTCCCTGCGCCATTAATTTTAAATCTTCTCTGCTAGGAGAAGATGGCTCCTCTTCTTACTGTTTCCAAGCCTCTCCTAATTTTATATACATCATTTAAGTTTCCTCTCACCCTTGTCTGTTCTAAAGAAAACAATCGTAACTTCTTTGATCCTTTCTCATTAATACAACTTCTCAGAGCGGAGGAGATTGTGAAGCTCCCCTACACCTACTCCTGTGCCACACATCTGTTTCGCAAAATGTAATGAACAGAGTTGTAGACTGTGCTCAAGCTATAAACTAATTATTGCTATATACAATGTTGGTATGATGTTTCTGCTCTTACCTTAGATGTCTTCCTAAAAAAGGCAAACATCTCATTTGGCTGTGTAATGCCCTGGTTCACATCTTTACTGTTATGCTGTATGTATTTCATTTAGCAGTTCTGTAAGAGCAGTCTGTTCTGCTTTCAGCTTGTTTGGGTTATTGTTGAAGATAAGGGATGATGAGGAATGTGTGTCATCCAATTAGGATGGTAGAACTGAGGGGAGATTTTTCTGGTGAGAGACACTAAGGTTGGGCTTGTGGCTTTTCTTTGGTGGGAGATGAAGAGAGAAGATGCTAGAGAGAACAGAGTGGGACCGTGATTTGATGAAGCCAGGGGCTGAGATCGATTGAGGATCGGTGAATATGGTGAAACGTTGAGCTCCAACTGGAGCACATTTGACTGTTTAATTAAAATGGGCCCTTTTCTTTCTGTTTTTCTTTACTAATCCTTTAGTTAAGATTGATAAATATAATTCCTTTAATCGTATGCAGTGTGCTATCTGTTATTTCGAGGTATTAATTTGTAACAGGGTAGCGAATGACACAGCATCCACACAAACCGGAGTTTGGGGTAAGAGAGCTGGCTCAATCGCACGAGATTGGCGGGTCCGGAAATTGACTTCCCTCGGTTTACACAGCCAAGGAAACCAGCTGGTTTTATCTGTTTAACCTTTTTACTGGCCTGATGTGTTTAAGAGTCTCTGGATGTACAGTTTTTGTTCCCTTTGCTCATCTGCACTACTGAATACTATGGCATTTATGTCCTTGCCTTTTCTCATCTCATCTGATGTCTTTTCAATGTGTTTCTCACTGCTTAAAAGGTATTCTTCTGTTCTTTTCTTCTTACCAACCTCTATAACCTTATCTTTTTCCAATACTGTATTCCATCAGCTATCTCTTGCCCACTTACATAATCTAAGTCCTTTGTATCTTCTTCATAGTTCATTTTCCAGCATCACCAGCAAATTGAACTATAATGCATTTGGTCTGTTCATGAGAACAGCTGGAGGCCAAAACTGATTTCTGTGATGTCCCACCAATAACAGCTTTCTATGATGAAAATAATTCATATATTACGAATTACCGTTTTCCTCTGATTTAATCAGTTCTGTATTCATACTAATATGTTATTCCTAAGCATCGAGCTCTTATTTTGTAAACTTTCACCTGCTTTCTTAACAAATAATATTATAAAAAATTAATAAACTGCAAATACCAGTTTCTCCCTTTGTTAGAGGTCTTCTGTTGGTTGGGGTCAACCACAGATGCTATGTCTCAGTTGTGATACGCAAGCCAGGGCAATGTTAGTGCGATTTTTGGATTTAGCACATTTAGCAGATAACTTTGGCCACCAGTCTTCAGATCCGAATATGGATTGTGGATTTGATTTTCATGCAGCTCTGAACAATAGGTTCACAGACCAGGCAGACCAGGAAACAGGCACTTAGCTGATTGTCTGCATATGCATGAGTCTAATCTACATCCATTGCGTGGATGTGACAGTGATTAACACTCTTTTTGGGTGCAATGGTGGGAAGATTGTAAATAGGGATTTGTTTGAATCGTCCTGAATTTTCTTTGATCTTTAGCACATAAAATGTGTGTAGTGCTGGGCATAGTCAGACATTTCCACCAAAAGCGTCTTCTATATGATGCCAACTGTACCTTGTTTTGTCGAATAAAGAGACTGCTTCAAATCTAATGGTACTTTTCTCCGGAGACTTTATTCACGCGTGACCAGACAGTACGAAATGCTATTGCTCACGTAGCAGGCTCCCCCTTTCTACGCAGCTAATGAATCCAAAGGAACAGCAGAAACCAGTGGCGTCGCAGGAGGTGCCAATCAGCATTGAACTCAATGTAGGGACTCCAGCTCTGGATTTTTCCTCAGGGAAGCCTGTCCCATAAATGGTGATAGCTGCAAGGTTTGAGATCAGAGTTTTCCTTCTTCTAGGCGAGCTGCCAACCGCTGCTGATGAGCCCCATCTGCCTGAAGCAACTGCTTTTAAGGCTCCAGTAACCCGGCTTTGCTCATTCTCCTTTCAGTAGAAATATTTCTGCCAGGCTTCATAGCTAAACCACACATGAAGACCAGGAGCTGGAATTGGTTGTCACAGCCTATTTGAGATGCCCGCCATTGGGAGCTTATCTCCATTATCACCGCCTTAAGGAACCCTTTGTCAGATCCTCAATAAACTTCTAATAGAGTTGCACTTCATAACATAACTTTGTTTTTTTTTCCAATCATATTATGCTCTTTTATATTGTCCCCATTGACGAATCCACTGTTTAGCAGACAAGTTTCTTTTTTCTCTCTTCACCTTCCTATTTGTTGGGATTGCTCCAGCATCCATAAAATTTTGGGAGTTCATGATTAATATTTCCAGAATCCTTTCAGTCCCTCCTTTTACAACCTTGGAAATGGACTATTAGAACAGGAAGAACAATTTAACTCTTCCTAATTTGTCTACTGCTTTCTCTTTAGTGACATTAATTACTTTAGATTACTCACTTTCACAAAGTCCTTGGCTCTCCTCCATATCTGCTATACTTATTGTGTCTACTGCAGTGAAGATAGACTTAAAACATTTGTTCAATGTTTTATCCCTTTATATATTTCCCCTGATAATTCCTCTTATCTCTGAGGATCTACATTAGAATTTGTTACTGTCTTCCTTCTTACATAGTGGCAGAAGATCTAACAACCTTTTAAATTTCTCTGGCTTCTTTATTTCCCATTATTTAATATCTCACAAACAACTGTATAAAAAGTTAACAATTCATAACAATTGGGATCTGCAAACAAATCACAAATGTAAACAATAATGATTGCACTAGATACTGGCTCAGTTTTTCTCTTTACTAAGGTTTGCATTAGGCCACAAAATATCATTTACACAATACTTAGATAAATATTAACATTTTGCATGTTGGATTTCTGCTATTCAATATATTTCAAGCACTCTGGCTATTGGCCCTGGAGTTTATTGAATACTTATGAGAAAGGGCATGTTTTCTGCAATGCAAGATACACTGAGGGCTTTTCCTCCCTATTCGTCTTTCTGAAGGTAGAAGCAATTTCATGGGCCTCTCTTATCATCAAGTAATAATCTTGCTTCTGATTTCTTTCCAGCAGAATTTTTATGCAATGTTATTCAGAACATTTAATAACAATTGGAAGAACAACCAACATAATGTAGCCAAAAGCAATGAGTTCAAAAGCACATTATCATTTGTTAGTGTAAAACCAGAGCTCATAGCTACCGTTCTGCACACAAAAAAAAAACAATTGGAAAAAAAATAGAAAATGCTGGAAACACTCAGCAGTTAGACAGCAACTGTAGAAAACGAAACAGGGAATATTTCAGGTCTGCGACCCATCTTCAGATCTGAGAAAGAAATTTTTTAAAAAAGACAACTAATTCAGAAAGAAATTGACAGGACGAAAATATAAAATGACATGAGGTCAAATGGCTCGGTGGTCTGTTAGATGCAGATTATGCTTCTTTGCAAACTCAAGAGGCTCTGCAATTAATTGAATTGATTTGACTTTATTACTTACATCCCTCACATACATGAGAAGTAAAAATCTTTATGTTACGTCGCCATCTAAATGTGCAATGTACAAACATTGTAATTTATAATAAATAGCATGTACAACAGGACAGTCAATATAACATAGAAATACAATTGTATCAGTGTGAATTAATCAGTCTGATGGCCAGGGTAAAGAATCTGTCCCAGAGCCTGTTGGTCCTGGTTTTTATGCTGCGGTACCGTTTCCCAGATGGTAGCAGCCAGAACAGTTTGTGGTTGGGATGACTCGGGTCCCCAATGACCCTTTGGGACCTTTTTACACACCTGTCTTTGTAAATGTCCTGAATAGTGGGAAGTTCACATCTGATGCACAGGGCTGTCTGCATTACTCTCTGCGATTGAGGGAAGTACCAGGCAGTGATACAGCCAGTCAGGATGCTCTCAATTGTGCCCCTGTAGAAAGTTCTTAGGATTTGGGGGCCCATACCAAACTTCTTCATTGTCTGAGGTGAAAGAGATTCCTTTTTCACCATACAGCCGGTGTCTAGAGAACATGTGAGATCCTCA
Source organism: Mobula hypostoma (assembly GCF_963921235.1). Lineage (NCBI taxonomy): Eukaryota > Metazoa > Chordata > Chondrichthyes > Myliobatiformes > Myliobatidae > Mobula > Mobula hypostoma. Next base: position 46,971,963 of record NC_086128.1, read on the forward strand.
GTGATGTTTATGCCGAGGAACTTAAAGCCATTCACCCTCTCCACCCCAGATCTATTGATGTCAATAGCCATTAGCTTGTCTCCATTCCTCCTTTAGTCCACAACCAGCTCCTTTATTTTTGCGACATTGAGGGAGAGGTTGTTTTCTTGACATCACTCTGTCAGGGTGATGAGCTCTTCTCTGTAGGCTGCCTCATTATTATTTGAGGTTAGGCCAATCAATGTAGTATCATCAGCAAATTTAATTAGCAGATTGGAGCTGTGGATGGCGACACAGTCATGGGCAAAAACAGAGTAAAGGAGGGGACTTAGGACACAGCCCTGAGGGGCACCTGTGTTGAGGGTCAGAGGGGCAGAGGTGAGGGAGCTCACTCTTACAATCTGCTGGCGATCTGACAGGAAGTCCAGGATCCAGGATCCAGCTGCACAAGGCAGCGTGAAGGCTGAGGTCTCTGAGCTTCTTGTCGAGCCTGGATGGAATTATGGTGTTGTATGCTGAACTGTAGTCCAAGAACAGCATTCTCACATAAGCATCCTTCTTCTCCAGATGTGTAAGGACGGTGTGTAGAGCTGTCGCTGTTGTGTCACTTGTTGATCAGTTGTGTCGGTAAGCAAATAGTCAGAGGTCCAGTGTGGGTGGTAGCATACTGCAGATATAGTCCTTGACCAGCCCCTCAAAGCATTTGCTTACTATCGCGACAGGATGCCAGTTGTTCAGACACGTTACCTTGGTGTTTTTAGGTACAGGAACAATGGTGGATTCTATGAATATGAATAAACAGTTGACATTTTGGGCCAAGAGCCTTCATCAGGACTGGAAAGGAAGGCGGAAGAAGCCAGAATAAGAAAGTGGGGGGGTATTGTGTATTTAATATTTCAGTAATATTTGTGTAATATTGCAAATATTTTGTTTGCTTAAGCATTCTTTTTTGTTTACATAATTTCTTATGGGTTATATACATGAAGTACATGAATGGCATACATCATTACACCACCACATGATAGTTTTATGTTTTAGAATTACAAAACATAACAGTGACGATGAGAAAGTTTTAAATGAACACATGACAACTATCTACCTTTTGAAACACAGCAAGATGCTCCAGTTAAAAAAGAGCAGAAAACGGATGAAATTCATGGATGAAATACAGTGAGTACAGGGTGATAATAATCATAAATTTAATAAATTAAAAAAAAGCAGAAATGGCTGGCCACATCTGAAAGATAGGCACGCTCAATTACACAAAAGATAACTGGATATTGTATACTAAGTGAATTGACCAGTATTTTAAAGCAAATGAAATAGCTAATGAAAAGCAAATGCCAGTTTTGCTGAATGCATTGGGTGGAAAGGCAGACAGTTTGCTTAGAAGTTTAACTGCTCCAATCAAACCAGCCAAAATGAACTTTGCTGATATCATGAAAGTAACGTAGGAACATTTAGAATCGAAACCATTGTTGATTGCAGAATGCTTTAGGTTTCTTAAGTGGAATCAAAAGGAAGGGGAGTCCATCTCAGTGTATGTGGCTGAATTGAAGAGATAGTCAGTTTGGTAATGGGTTTAATAATGCACTAAGAGATCTTATAGTTTGTCGAATCTTACAAGAAAGCATTCAAAAAATGGCTCCTAACTGAAGTACAACTTACATTTAAAAGAGCAACCGTAATCACTGTATCAGTGGAAACAGCAGACAGAGACACGATTAAGTTGCAGTCAAGAATGAAAGTGAGTGTGAACAAAATTGCGATGCTTGGCGAAACAAATTTGTTACTGTTGCAGCAGGGGCTCACATATACCAGACCAATGCAGTTTTAAATGAGAAACTTGCAGAAAATGCTATAAAGTAGGACACTTACAAGGAGCATGTTGGGCAGACAAAAATAAATGGATTACACAGGGAAGAGAAAAAATAAAAAAGTCAAATTGCAGTTTCAAAAAGAGCACAAATCTGCATGCTGTTGATAAAAATCTGATAATGGTAAGAGTGACGCAGAACTGAGTAGACTTAAGATTTACAGTGTGAAAACTAACAGGAGATAAGCAATGTTCCTTACACCAGGAGCAGTGTAAGGTGGCTTTCCAAAAGGTAAAGGAAAGGGTGACATCAGACACTATATTCACACATTATGATCCACGTTGTCCAGTAAAACTTGCCTGTGGTGCTTTTCCTTATGACATAGATGCAGTCATGTCACATGTTATGAATGATGGAAGTGAACACCCCTTGCCTCACATTCCCTTTCTGCTGTAGAAAAAAATTATGCACAGGTTGACAGAGAGGTCTTGAGTCTGGTTTGGGGTGTAAAACATTTCAACCAGCATGTGTATGGGAGAGAGTTTACCCTCATTATGATCATCAACCACTGGTGTCCATTTTCAATCCACAGCAGGGTGTCCCACTAACAGCAGCAGCACGAATGCAGAGATGGACTCTGTTTCTGTGAGGGCACAATTTGAGATTGAATTCAAGAGGACAACTAATCATAGAAATGCTGATGGAGTATCCCATTTACCCCTGGAAAAGGAAATACCTGAAAAAATGTACAAAAGAGGAAATTCCTCTTGACATAGTCTCCCTAATGCAAATTGCAAGTCTCCCTATTATGGCAGAGATGATCCAAAGGGAAACCAGAAAATACCCCACACTGTCTCAGGTCTACATGGCCACCAAAAATGGTTGGAATGTACAGCAGAAATTTCAGTTCCCCATTTTTACCAGTACCAGAATGAACTTGCCCTTGACAGGGGTTGCCTATGTGGGGATTGAGAATTGTTGCACCATCCAGGCTGAGAGCTAGAGAGTTAGAGAAGCTACCTGCTGGTCATTTTGGCATGGTCAAAATGAAAGTGTTGGGTTGAAGCTTTGTCTGGGGCCCTGCAATAGATCAGCAAATCAAGCAGCTTGCCATGCACTGTTCAGGATGCTAACATGTCCAGAAGAAAGGGGTCCAGAGCTGTCAGAACCACTTCCTGCAGTTGCAGAGTCAACTCCTACAATGTATATGTATATATGTTGATAAGCATTCTATACTGAGTTGGAGTTTATAGCTAAGCAGTGAGGAGTTTTGTGCAGTTAATATTTCAGCAATATTTGAGTAATATTGTAAAAATACTATTTGATTAAGCATTCTTTGTTGTTTATATAATTCATTGCGGGTTACATGCTCTAAGTATGTGAATGGCATATGTCATTACGCCATCACGTCATACGAATGCACCTCGCTAGAAGTAAAGAATTAAGTAGACACATCATTCCCTGTTCCATGTTTTTATTTCAATTAGTTTTATTTTCTTGAGTTACAAAACATAATGGAGGGGATGGAGTACAAGCTAGAAGGTGATAGGTGAAGACAGGTGAGTGAGTGAGTGTGAGTGACAAGAGGAACCTGATAGGAGAGTGGACCATGGGAGAAAGGGAAGGAGTCCAGGCACCAGGAGCAGGTGAGAAGAGAAGATGTACAAGGGAGGTTAGAGTTGGGAGTTAAAGAAGGGGGAAGGAAGTGGGGGAAACATTACCAAAAGTTGGAGAAATCAATGAAGTTATGAGGCAACACTTCACCTGTGAATCTGTTGGGGTCATCTACTGCATCCAGTACTCCTGATGCAGCCTCCTCTACATTGGTGATATCCGACGAAGATTGGGGGACCGCTTTGTCGAGAACCTTCACTCTACCTACAAGAAGCAGGATTTCCTGGTGGCCAGCCATTTTAATTTAAATCCCCGTTCCCATTCCGACATGTCGGTCCGTAGCCTATTCTACTGCCATGATGAGGCTACCCTCAGGTTGGATGAGCAACTTGTCATATTCCACCTGGGTAGCCACCAATCTGATAGCATGAACATCGATTTCTCAAACTTCCAGTAATATCTTCCTCTCCACTTTCCTCTTCTTCAATTCTCCTCTCTGGCCATACTCTTAGCTCTTCTCTATACCTCATCTGCCCTCTCCTTCCTTTTCTCCCATGGTCCACTTTCCTCTCTTAGCAGATTTCTTCTTCTCCAACCCTTTACCATTTCCACCTCCTCCACCCACCTGGCTTCACCTATCACCTTCTAGCTATCATTCATCACTTTCCCTTCACCCCCACCCTTTTATTCTGACTTCTTCCTCCTTCCTTTCCAGTCCTAATGAAGGGTCTCAGCCCGAAATCCCAACTGTTTATTAATTTCCATAGGTGCTGCCTGACCTGCTGAGTTCCTCAGCAGGAACTGATGAACAGATGAACTTAATAAGTATTTTGTGTCAGTCTTCATGATGAAAGACACTGTGGTATACCAGAGATTCGAGAGTGTCAGGGAGCAGAAGAGAGTGCAGTTGCTATTACTAAGGAGAATGCATTTGGGAAGCTGAATGGTCTGAAGATAGATAAATCACCTGGAGAAAATGGTCTACACCCCAGGGTTCTGAAAGAGGTACCTAAAGAGATTATGGAGGCATTAGTAATGATCTTTTAGGAATTATTAGTTTCTGGAATGGTTCTGGAGGACAGAAAAATGGAAATGTCACTCCATAGTTTAAGAGGGAGGCAGAAGAAAGGAGATTATAGGCCATTTTGCCTGACTTCGGTGGTTGGGAAGATGCTCGAGTCCATTATTAAGGATGAGGTTTTGGGGTACTTGGAGATGCATGATAGAGTAGGCCAAAAGGAACATGGTTTTCTTCAGGGAAAATCTTGCCTGACAAATCTGTTGGAATTCTTTGAGGAAATAATAGGCAAGATAGACAAAGGAGAGTCAGTGGATGCTGTCTTCTTGGACATTCAGAAGCCCTTTGACAAGGTGCTGCACATGAGGCTGCTTAACAAGATAAGGGCCCATGGTATTACAGGAAAGATACTAGCACGGATAAAAGATTGGCTGACTGGCAGCAGGCAAAGAGTCAGAATAAAGGGGACCTATTCTAGTTGGCTGTCGGTGACAAGTGGTGTTCCGCAGGGATTGCTTCATTTCACATTATATGTCAATGATTTGGATAATAGAATTGATGGCTTTGTGGCTAGCTTTTCAGATGATACAAAGATAGGTGGAGGAGAAGGTAGTGTTGAGGAAACAGGGAGTCTGGGAAGGACTTGGACAGATTAGGAGCATGGACAGAGAAGTGGCAGATGGAATACGGTGGAGGGAAGTGTGTGGTCATGCACTCTGAAAGAAGGAATAAAGGTGTAGACTATTTTCTAAGTGGGGAGAAAATTCAATAATCAGAGATTCAAAGGGACTTCCTAACGATTTCCTAAAGGTTAACTTGCAGGTTGAGTCACTGGTAAGGATGGCAAATGGAATGTTCGCATTTGTTTCAAGAGGACTAGAATATAAGAGCAAGGATATGATGCTGAGGCTTTGTAAGATATTGGTTAGGCTGAAATAGGAGTATTGTGAGCAGTTTTGAGAGGTTGGGAGCTGGCATTGGGGAAGTTTCGGAGGATGTTCATGAGAATGATACCAGGAATGAAAGGATTAATGTATGAAAAAGCATAGCCCTAGACCTATACTCACTGGAGTTCAGGAGAATGAAGGGGGGATCTCATTGAAATCTATTGAATATTAAAATGCCTAGGCACAGTGGATGTGGAGAGGACATTTCCTATAGTGGGTGAGCCTAGGACCAGAGGGCACAGCTTCAGAATAGGGGGACGTCCATTTAGAACAGAGATCAGAAGGAATTTCTTTAGCCAGACGATAATAAAACTGTGGAATTCGTTGCCACAGATGGCTGTGGAGGCTAAGTTATTGAGTACATTTAAAGCTGAAATTGATAGGTTCTTGGTTAGTCAGGGTGTCAAAGGTTACTGGGAGAAAGCAGGAGAATGGAGTTGAGAGGGATAATAAATCAACCATGATGAAATTGCAGAGCAGACTTGATGGGCCAAGTGGCCTAATTCTGTTCCTACATCTTATGGTCATTTTGTATGTTATGCCTCTTTGACTGTGTTTTATCTTGTTAGTAGCAAGGTTGTGGTCCTTGTACAGCAGGTGAGGTTGCAGGTTCCAACATCAACAGTTTTTGTTTGATGACTCATAGTGTTAGAATCATAGAATATTACAGCACAAAAACAGGCCCTTCAGCCCATCTAATCTATGCCAAACCATTAATCTGCCTGGTCCCATCGACCTGCACCTGGACCAGAGGCCCAATATACTGTAACTTCTACATAACACCAATATTTAGACTTATGGAGTCAAAGTGATGGGAATGTATGTGGCTCTAGGATAGATGTACAAGAAAGAATAGCCAACAAACTGGTTAACGTAGGACTAAACATGATTATATTTGTTTCATTACGGACTCATCTCCAAATACTGACATGTCACCTGAAGGCCTCGTGAACAAACATCCCTTCTTTTTTCATGGTGTCATTTAATACTGCATAGCATTACTCTTAAAGCATTTAAGATAATAGATTAAATAAAGCTTTATAGAGGTCTCTATGGGGATTATCTACCATGGTCTCTCTAAATGGTCTTTACAAGAGTTTATATGCCAACATTGGCAGATTTCTAAAAGCTAAATCAAAGGTTGTGCAGCATAAGATACATAAACAATACAGACCACAATCTTTCCACTACCATATGTGGACTCCTCTCTCAGGGTATCAGCTTTCTCCTGTAGCAGCTGCTTCTTAGGCTTAGTTTTTAGCAACGCACTCAACCTTGCTTCTCCCAACTAACAGGAACACCTGACACACTGGAGACAGTCTATTAAGAGCACAGGCCTATTCTGATCATGCTAAGTGTACATCCATATCTCAAGACCAAGGCTAAGCCAGCCTTTCTGCAGGCAGAAGGGAAGCACACAGCACTGTTGTGGAGATTCCAAACCTACACAGAGATAAAGAAGCATTTGGGGAATAGATGTAAATTTTTTTGGCAATTAACTATTTTGTTTGATTAAAATTATTGATTCAGTTATGCACCCCACGTTAAGTGAAGCCTTTTTTTTACCTCACTGCACATCTGTTCACTCCATTTACCCATCAGATCTAATGCTGATTTAAGCAAGGTTATTTAGCCATTGCATCTGGATTGATTGTGCAGCCGTGTCTTTAAAAAACAAGATGAATACATCTGAAAACTTAAATAATTAGCACACCTTTGTATGATAAACATGAGAAAATCTGCAGATGCTGGAAATTCAGTATCATGTGTGTGTTCCACCATTGTATGTGCTGTTAGAGTAAGAAGCCCTTTATTTCTGTTATCATTGTCCATTCCTAGTATAAGCCTGATGTGATTAGTCAAAGGACAAGGTGGTTGAGGCTGCCAAGTCATCAGGACGCATGAAGTTACCCAATTTACTTCATGGAATTTGGCTTAGAGAGCAACCACTGTTGCTACCTATTGTTAGACTTCTGTACTGCACAATGCTTTTATATAAGCAGTAGTGAATAACGATTCAGAGGCTTATAATGGTGATTTACCACAGAGACAAGGTTTCCTCAGAAATTTAGCAGTGACACCATGATGAATGCAATTCATGGTGAATGGGAAGAGCCAGTGGCTGGTGAGTTGAGATGGCAGTGGAAAAGTGGAAATTAGCAACTGCACTGATAACTGCCAAACGTCAGAAGGTCATGCCATTCTGTTTGAGAAATGTCTCTCATTATAATGTCACTATTTGAAAAATCATAGAAGGGTAGAGATAGAAATGTCTCCTTGAAGCAAAGCAAGAATGGGATGTTTCTTTTTGCCACATCTTTGTGGGAAATTAGGACTTGACTATAGCTACCAAACTATGAAGATGTACGTGTGATTTCATAGGTTAGTATGGTAAATGGGCTACATTTTTAAAGATTTAGCTGTGCTTTCAAAGGACACCCTGACACTATGTCCTGTTCAAGTGAACTAGTGACCTTTGCAGCAGTTGCCTAAATTTTTCACTAAATCGCAAGATTTACATTATGTTATACGTCATTCATTATGTGGTTTCTTAAGGTTGTTATAGCCAGGGGTGGTAATGGGAACAAGCTCCCACTACCTATTAAGTACTCCAATGGCATGCACCTCAAATAGCCTCCGACAACGAAGTCCAGCTCCTGTCCTTCACGTGTTGCTTAGCAGGATCATTTCTACGGACAGAAGTGGCAAAGGTGGGCTACTAATGCCTTCAATCCAGGCACTTTGGGCCAGATGGGGCTCGTCAGCCATAGTTGGCAGCTCATCTAGGTGAAGGAAAACTGTGATCACAAATCTCCGCTATCTTGTGGCTATACCCACTCACAGGAAAGGCTTCGAGAGTAAGCCCCAAGAAAAAATCCAGAGCTGGAGTCCTTAAGGCAGTCCTATGTTGAGTTCAATGCTGACTGTTAACACCTGCGATGCTGCTGGTACCAAACTGTATCGGTCTCTGTTCCTTTGGGTTCATCAGATGCGTGGATAGGGGGAGCTTGCTGCATGGGCAAGAGCTTGCTTTCCATATCGTACTCTCCAGGCTTATGGATTGAATGTAGACAGCTAGGACACAACATCCATGGTCGACACCGACCAACGGAGGCCTCACACATTCATTATGTATTTTACATAGTTCTTATCCTAAACATAAAATGGCATCCTTAACTACAAATTTTCTTGTGGATAATTTAATAAGAACCTGTAAGTTTCATAAATTGGAAGAGCTGCTTGCCATGAAGTTATTCAGCTCGGCGATCAATTCATGGTACATCAGGCTTGGAAAGTGAAGGCAGTGAGAAATAACATTAAAAATTTGGCAAAATAACTAAAATGTACTTATTCAATTAAGTCTTTGCATCTGTGTAGCCCTTTTTGCTATATCTGACTGGGACTGCGAATCCAATTGTTAGCTTTTATGGGAAGAAAACTATGCATTGATTCAGCAGCTTGCTGTATCTCATTCTCAATGGCTACATAGTAAAGATGGCAGTATTTATTATATCATAGTGATGAAAGAAAATTCCTGTGATACACCTATTGCTCTCAGGGAAACCTACCATGGGCTCTCATTGATACATGTGTGGACTGAATAGCTTCCTCAGTCCCCTCTTGCTGTGGAATCTCATGGTCATCTTGGCCTGGCTGCATCTACAGTCCAGGCTACTGGTCCTCCCCTTGCTCCTTCTTGAATGGCTATATTAGGCTGATGGTCAAGTTATGCAGTCCTTGATCTCAGTCATAATGGCACAAAATAACATAGCTGAAGGCACCTGATGTCTGATTTGATTTTGGTGAATTAACATACACCACTTGCTGATGCATACGAGAATGCCTCATGGTCACGTCAGTTTACCAAATGTATTACAGAGCAGCCGGCCTCCTGCTGTGAGCCAGTAGCCTTTGCTTTGTAGACAGCAATGATTGGTTACATAGTTATACTTTTAAATTCACAGCTTGCTATGGGATCACCCACCATGTTTATCTTTGCTCAAAGCACCAGTGCTTAAATCCTTTTCTTTTGGTGTAAGCCTGCCTGCGCAGTACCTGCCAGTGATCCATTATCTTCATTATTGTTTCATTGTATCAATAATAATCTATCATCAGTGATGTGATCTGAAGACCCAATTCTTGAGATTCTGATTCCAATTTTTCTTGAGGTTCACAAACTTAATATGTGAGATTTCTTGATTATTTCCAGCAGGTCAAAGTCTAACAACTTACCTTACTTTACTTTATTGTCGCCAAACAATTGATACTAGAGTGTACAATCATCACAGCGATATTTGATTCTGCGCTTCGTGCTCCCTGGAATACCCATGACATTCCTTTTCACAGAATGGTTTGAAAGACGTAGGAGGTAAGAATTCTCAAATGTGAACTATACCCATGGTGGAATCTTATTTAGTAAATGTAAAAAAAACTGCAGATGCTGGAAGTCTAAACTAATAACAGATCAGCAAGTCAGGCAACATCTGTAGAAAATGAAGAATGAACTCAGCTATGTGTTTCAAGCATTGTCTAAAATTTTACCACCATAATATGTCTATCAGCAAGCTGCAGGTAATGATTAAATTAATCTCCAGTACTCTTATGTTGAATATAAAACAGTTCTAGCATTTAACCTTCAATCATGAATAAAAATGGGTTAGAATACATTTTCTAATTGTACATACACTAATAGGCTAGGTACTAGGATACAACCCCAGATTTTTGAGTGGTAGAGTCATTTCAGTCATACAACACAGAAAGGTGTTCTTTGGTCCACAATATCTATGCTGACTATCAAGTACATATTTTTACTAATAAAATTTACCAGTACTGTCCATAGCATTCCATACATTGATGAGTAATCTTCCAGGGTAAGGCTTGAAACCATTGCAATAAGCAAGGTTGCTATTCCTGCCAAGGTTCACGTACAAGAACATTATTGCTATACAGTCAGAGTCAGGCATCATATAAACAAGTTCTTTAGCCCACCAAGTCCATGCCAACCATCAAGCACCCACCTACAGTAATCCTACATGAATCTAATTCATTCTCATCATCCCCCAAGATTTTGCCAGTTACTGCACATTGGGGTCAACTTAAAATGTTCAATTAATCTACCAACCTGTACATCATTGTAATGTGGGAGAGTGTGGGTGCACCCAGGGTTCATGCCCTTGTAGTCACAGGGATAACATGCAAACTCCACTCAGACAGCACCACATGAGCCACTGTTGGCATATATGTGTCTTTCCATTATATATGAAACAGGAATGCTGATTATATTTCAGAGTACTGTTTATTACATTCCGCTTTTCATAGGTCCTCCATTGGTTGGGGTTGACCAAGCCAGTATGCAAGCCAGGGCAGTACAAAATGGAGAGCAAGTTGTAGCCCATGCAGCAGGCTCCCCCTCTCCATGCAGCTGAAGTATCCAAAGGAATGGCAGAGGCCTTCAGCTTTACTTTTATACTAAACTGCAAATGATGCTTGGTCAACACCTGTAGGAAAGTGAGTGGGGTAAACTGATTTTTATGTTTCAACAAATAGCACAATATAGTGCACTTGAAGAGCACAGAGTAAGTGATAAACAATTCCAAATGCTTAGAAATTAATCACAGATCCAGTGTGGGGTGGAGGCATGATCTTAATGAACCAAGATGAAGAAACATGACATTGCAGTTCCTCTCGTTCATGAGGAAAAGAATGAACAGGAAGATAGGTAAAAATAAACAAATCTAGGAGGGCAGAAGTGTTGCTGTTATTGTTGGTCATTTCTCAATATACCCTGTTTCATTCATGCATAAATAAATATGTCGGCCTTCTTTCCATCTAATTTTAATGAACAAGAAAGCCCTTGGATGAAGATATGAAATGGTGTCAGTGCTGTACTTGCTAGTTAAGTTTGAAAGTAATCTTGTAACCTATGATACAGAACACAGTTAATTGATTTCACATCAGGAACATGGAGTAATAGGAAAGGAAGTATCAGCACAAATATTTGAGATGTATTTCTGTATATTGAACCCATTGAAACATTTTAGAATTATGGTATTCCTTATTGTAGTGGAATAAACAGCTCCCCCTCACCACGAGACCACCACTTCAATCCTCATTCAGATAAAAGTAAATTTTCTGTGAAATTGTTAAATCCTTGCTTTTCAGTGTCTAGAATTTAATAATGTTGATATTGTTAACCAATTCAAAGTTCAAAGTAAATTTATGATCAAAGTACATATATGTTACCATACGCAACCCTGAAATTTGTTTTCTTGCGGTCATACACGGTAAATCCAGGAAACAAAATAGTATCAATGAAAGACTGCACCCAACAGGACGGGCAAACAACCAATATGCAAAAGAAAACAAACTATGCAAATACAAAGGAAAAAAAAAATAATAATAATAAAAAATAAATAAACAATAAATATGGAGAACATGAGATAAAGAGTCCTTGAAAGTGAGCCCATAAGTTGTGGAAACAGTCCAGTGATGAGGCCAGTGAAGTTGAGTGAGCCTGATGGTTGAGGGGTTGAGGGGTTGAGGGGTTGAGGGGTAATAACTGCTTCTGAACTTGGTGAATTGGTGTCATATTTGAATGCATGCACTATACAGAACAAGGTAGATGATCTTGTAACACAGTTAGAGATTGGCAGGTATGATGTTGTGAGCATCAGTGAGACATTGCTGGAAGAAGATCACAGTTGGGAGCTTAATATCCAACAGTACACCTTGTACTGAAAGGAAAGGCAGGTAAGCAGAGGGGGTGGGGATACTCTGTGGGTAAAAAATGAAGTAAAATCCTTAGAAAGTGGTGTCTAATACCCTTTCTATACCAATCATGAAATGTTGAATCCCGCATAGAAGGTAGGAAAAGATGATTGGGTAAATAGGGCTAGAGAGAGAGAAACCATTGTATTTTCTGAACTGAGCCCATATTCTCAGAGTATGTTTAATAAAAGGATTAACAATTAGTCAAGGCAAATGACAGGGAAGTGCGGATCCAAGAAGTGCAGAACTGGAAAGATCCTTACTAGAATTCAACCCCATTGCCACCCAGTTTGGGCAGTCAGACCGATGATGGAAGAAAGACCAAAAAATAAGACAACGAATATTGGCTGCCCAGTAATATAAACAAAACTTAGGCAGGACCATACCACCTTCCTTTTTAGATTTTTGAAGGTGAGCTTTATTAAGTCTGGAGTATTTGCCCTTCCATAGATAGGACGAAATAATAGAATCAAACTCATCAAAAAGAGCTTTAGAAATAAAAATTGGTAAAGATTGAAATAAATACAAAAATTTAGGAAGGATAGATATACATTTTAATAGCATTAATTCGACCTACCAGAGATATGGGCAAGGGTGACCATTGTGTCAGATTCTGTCTTGAAAAAGGTTCTTAAAGTTCCTTGTTACTGTAATACCAAGGCAAGTGAATTGATTATTAACTACTTTAAAAGGGAGGTCACGAAATACTAATGCTTGTGCTTCTCTATTGATTGGAAAGAGTTCGCTCTTGTGTAACTTAAGTTTATAACCGGAAAGCTGACTGAATTTATTAAGAAGTGAAAACATTGGGGGTAAGGAGGTAGTCGGGTTTGATATAAAAAGTAAAAGATCATCAGCATAAAGGGAAACTTTATGCTCAACACCTCCCCTCCAAATCCCCATCAATTCAGCACAGCTACGAAATGCAATCGCCAATGGCTGTATAGCCAAATGAAAAAGTAAGGGGCTTAAAGGGCAACATTGACAGGTGCCACGTTTAAGGCTAAAAGACTGGGATTGTTGAGAGTTGGTCAAAACAGAAGTGTGGGACATGAGTATAACAATTTAATCCATGTAATAAAACTTTGTCCAAAATCAAATTTTTCTAAAACCGCAAAATGTAATTCCATTCCACACGATCAAACGCTTTCGTCGCATCAAGAGAAATAAGGAGTCCCAATTGATGGTGAATACAAGATATTAAATAAGCGCCATATATTAAAAAAGGGAAGGTGATTTTGAATAAAACCAGTTTGATCTTCAGAAATAATAGAAGGTACAATGTTCTCTAATCTACGAGCCAAAACTTTAGCCAAAATTTTAACATCGACATTTAGCAAAGCAATCGGCCTATACAAAGAACACTCTGTTGGATCTTTACCTTTTTTGGTTAAAAGAAAGGTACATGCCTCGTTAAATGATGCTGGCAATTTACCATGTTTAAATGAATCAGATAGAACTAATAATAATTGAAATGAAAGCAGTAGAGAAAATGATTTATAAAATTCTGCAGAAAACCTATCAGGTCCAGGAGATTTACCCAACTGCAATGCGGAGGTGGCAGAGGATACTTCCTCTAGTGATAATGGCTCATTGAGTTTTGCTTTAAAGTCGGAAGAGAGCGAAGGAATATTTAAACTGTTTAAAAAATGCTCAACAGAGATACTATCATTTAAAGATTCAGAGGTATAAAGTCGAGAATAATAGTTCAGCACTTTAATAATTGGTTAGGTGCTTTGAAGATCTTTTCATAGGTAATTGTTTTGCAACTTTTCAACAACTGTCTGTAAAGTTTAACCTACCTAATACTCATTTCTTTAGATATTTTCAAATTAAACATTTCATTAACACTTTAATATCAAACTTTCCTGGGATGCCTGAGAAAAATGTTGTGGACCCGTTTCTTTGTACTAATCCATTGGGTAAAGGTTTAATATCTGCTATTCGGGATAAGTAAGTGATCTTGAGGTGTGCCCTCTTCGATAAAATTAGAACTGCCTGGGAGCATGATTTAAATATCTCCCTATCTGATGGGGTTTGGGATTCAATTCTTAAGTCAGTTAACTCAACCTCTTTATGTGCTCTCCACTGCCTTTTGCAGTTCAAGGTTGTACATAGGACTCATATGTCTAAAACTAAATTATCGTGGTTTTACCCTGACATTAGTCCCGTTTGTGATACGTGTAAAGGGGGCAAAGCTTCTCTTATCCATATGTACTGGGCCTGTCCTAGTCTGGAGAAATTCTGGAGAGAAGTTTTTTCAACCCTATCCCATTTTCTTAATTGCCACTTAGACACCTTGGGTGAAGGAGACATGTACTTGAGTCTGACTAAACGCCAAACATTATCTTTTGCCTCTCTCTTGACTGGACAGTTAGCTCTTCTCAGGTGGAAAGATGCTGCCCCACCCACTCACGCTCAATGGTTTAGTGATATTATGTCCTGCTTAGACCTTGAAAAGATTCATTATTCACTTTTTAACTTGGACATAAAGTTTCATAAGGTGTGGGGACCTTTTCTTGAATACTTTCATAACTCCTATTTAGATTAAGTTTAACCTTTTTTTTGTACTACAATCCCTTACTCTCAGCTTTTTTTTCTGTGAGTTTTACAGTTTTTTTGTTGTGAATTACATTACAGTTTTGGTAGTGGGCATTATATTTTATTGTTTTATATATATTTACAGCTCTGTGGGGTTGAATGCTCTGATTAATTTTTCTTTTATACATAGAAATGGTTGGACTGGGGTTTTATAGTGGGAGGGTGGGGAGGACACTAATTTTATATGATTTTATTTTGGGTGCTTTTTCCTTATTGTTATGAATTATATATTGGACATGTTTGTTTTGCACTGTATAAATCTCCATTTTGTTGATGGATTTTTTTGTTGCTGTTTTGTAGAAATGCATAAAAAATTAATTTAAAAAAGAGGTGCTACAGGAACAGAAGATGTGGAATTCTTGTGGGTAGAGTTAAGAAATTGTAAGGGTAAAAAGTCTCTAATGGGAATTATATACAGGTCCCTGAACAGTAGCCAGGATGTGGGATATAAATTTTAATGGGGAATAGAAAAGGCTTGTAATAAGGGCGATGTTACGACAGTCATGGGGGATTTCAGTATACAGGTAGATTGGGAAAATCAGGTTGGAGCTGGATCCCAGGAGAAGGAATTTGTAGAGTGCTTACAAGATAGCTTTTCTGAGCAGCTCACTGGTTGAGTCCAATCAGGAAATGACAGTTCTGGATTGGATGTTGTGATTAGGGAGCTTAAGGTAAAGGAACCCTTGGAAGATGGTGATAATATGATAGAATTCACCCTGCAGTTTGGGATGGAGAAGATGGAATCAGATACAGTTCCTATAAAAAGTATTCGCCCCCACCCCCTTTGGAAGTTTTCATGTTTTAATTTTTTTCACTAATCAACAGAAAAAGACTCTTCTGTGTCGAAGTGAAAACAGATCTCTACAATGTGATCTAAATTAACTACAAGTATAAAACACAAAATAATTGAATGTGTAAGTAATCACCCACTTTAATATATCACACTAAATCATCACTGGTGCAGCCAATTGGCTTCAGAAATCACATAATTAATTAAATGGAGATCTGTTTTTGGAGACCTGTGTGCAGTCAAGGTATTTCGATTGATCTTGTAGTAAAAATACTCCTGTATCTGGAAGGTACAACTACTGGCAAAAACTACACCACGAAGACAAAAGAACATTCCAAGCAACTCCTTGGAAGGGTTATTGAAAATCACAAGTCAGGAGATGGATACAAGAAAATTTCCAAGTCACTGAATATCTGTTGGAATACAGTTAAGTCAATCCTCAAGAAATGGAAAGAATATGGCACAGCTGTAATCTGCCTAGAGCAGGCTGTCCTCAAAAACTGAGTAACTGTGCAAGAAGGGGACTAATGAGGGAGGCCATCAAGAGATAGAAACATATAAACATAGAAAATAGGTGCAGGAGTAGGCCATTTGGCCCTTCGAGCCTGCACCGCCATTTATTATGATCATGGCTGATCATCCAACTCAGAACCCTGTACCAGCCTTCCCTCCATACCCCCTGATCCCTGTAGCCACAAGGGCCATATCTAACTCCCTCTTAAATATAGCCAATGAACTGGCCTCAACTGTTTCCTGTGGCAGAGAATTCCACAGATTCACCACTCTCTGTGTGAAGAAGTTTTTCCTAATCTCGGTCCTAAAAGGCTTCCCCTTTATCCTCAAACTGTGACCCCTTGTTCTGGACTTCCCCAACATCGGGAACAATCTTCCTGCATCTAGCCTGTCCAATTCCTTTAGGATTTTATACGTTTCAATCAGATCCCCCCTCAATCTTCTAAATTCCAATGAGTACAAGCCCAGTTCATCTAGTCTTTCTTCATATGAAAGTCCTGCCATCCCAGGAATCAATCTGGTGAACCTTCTTTGTACTCCCTCTATGGCAAGGATGTCTTTCCTCAGACTAGGGGACCAAAACTGCACACAATACTCCAGGTGTGGTCTTACCAAGGCCTTGTACAACTGCAGTAGTACCTCCCTGCTCCTGTACTCGAATCCTCTTGCTATAGATGCCAGCATACCATTCGCCTTTTTCACCGCCTGCTGTACCTGCATGCCCACTTTCAATGACTGGTGTATAGTGACACCCAGGTCTCGTTGCACCTCCCCTTTTCCTAATCGGCCACCATTCAGATAATAATCTGTTTTCCTATTTTTGCCACCAAAGTGGATAACTTCACATTTATCCACATTAAATTGCATCTGCCATGAATTTGCCCACTCACCCAACCTATCCAAGTCACTCTGCATCCTCTCAGCATTCCCCTCACAGCTAACACTGCCACCCAGCTTCGTGTCATCCGCAGACTTGGAGATGCTGCATTTAATTCCCTCATCCAAGTCATTAATATATATTATAAACAACTGGGGTCCCAGCACTGAGCCTTGCGGTACCCCACTAGTCACCGCCTGCCATTCTGAAAAGGTCCCGTTTACTCCCACTCTTTGCTTCCTGTCTGCTAACCAATTCTCCATCCACATCAATACCTTACCCCCCATACCGTGTGCTTTAAGTTTGCACACTAATCTCCTGTGTGGGACCTTGTCAAAAGCCTTTTGAAAATCCAAATATACCACATCCACTGGTTCTCCCCTATCCACTCTACTAGTTACATCCTCAAAAAATTCTATGAGATTCGTCAGACATGATTTTCCTTTCACAAATCCATGCTGACTTTGTCCGATCATTTCACCGCTTTCCAAATGTGCTGTTATCACATCTTTGATAACTGACTCCAGCAATTTCCCCACCACCGACGTTAGGCTAACCGGTCTATAATTCCCCGGTTTCTCTCTCCCTCCTTTTTTAAAAAGTGGGGTTACATTAGCCACCCTCCAATCCTCAGGAACTAGTCCAGAATCTAACGAGTTTTGAAAAATTATCACTAATGCATCCACTATTTCTTGGGCTACTTCCTTAAGCACTCTAGGATGCAGACCATCTGGCCCTGGGGATTTATCTGCCTTCAATCCCTTCAATTTACCTAACACCACTTCCCTACTAACATGTATTTCGCTCAGTTCCTCCATCTCACTAGACCCTCTGTCCCCTACTATTTCTGGAAGATTATTTATGTCCTCCTTAGTGAAGACAGAACCAAAGTAATTATTCAATTGGTCTGCCATGTCCTTGCTCCCCATAATCAATTCACCTGTTTCTGTCTGTAGGGGACCTACATTTGTCTTTACCAGTCTTTTCCTTTTTACATATCTATAAAAGCTTTTACAGTCCGTTTTTATGTTCCCTTCCAGTTTTCTTTCATAATCTTTTTTCCCCTTCCTAATTAAGCCCTTTGTCCTCCTCTGCTGAACTCTGAATTTTTCCCAATCTTCAGGTGAGCCACTTTCTCTGGCTAATTTGTATGCTTCTTCTTTGGAATTGATACTATCCCTAATTTCCCTTGTCAGCCACGGGTGCACTACCTTCCTTGATTTATTCTTTTGCCAAACTGGGATGAATAATTGTTGTAGTTCATCCATGCAACCTTTAAATGCTTGCCATTGCATATCCACCGTCAATCCTTTAAGTGTCATTTGCCAGTCTATCTTAGCTAATTCACGTCTCATACCTTCAAAGTTACCCCTCTTTAAGTTCAGAACCTTTGTTTCTGAATTAACTATGTCACTCTCCATCTTAATGAAGAATTCCACCATATTATGGTCACTCTTACCCAAGGGGCCTCTCACGACAAGATTGCTAATTAACCCTTCCTCATTGCTCAAAACCCAGTCCAGAATAGCCTGCTCTCTAGTTGGTTCCTCGACATGTTGGTTCAAAAAACCATCCCGCATACATTCCAAGAAATCCTCTTCCTCAGCACCTTTACCAATTTGGTTCACCCAATCTACATGTAGATTGAAGTCACCCATTATAACTGCTGTTCCTTTATTGCACACATTTCTAATTTCCTGTTTAATACCATCTCCGCCCTCACTACTACTGTTAGGTGGCCTGTACACAACTCCCACCAGCGTCTTCTGCCCCTTAGTGTTACGCAGCTCTACCCATATTGATTCCACATCTTCCCGGCTTATGTCCTTCCTTTCTATTGCGTTAATCTCTTCTTTAACCAGCAACACCACCCCACCTCCCCTTCCTTCATGTCTATCCCTCCTGAATATTGAATATCCCTGAACGTTGAGCTCCCATCCTTGGTCACCCTGGAGCCATGTCTCTGTGATCCCAACTATATCATAATCATTAATAACAATCTGCACTTTCAATTCATCCACCTTATTACGAATGCTCCTTGCATTGACACACAAAGCCTTCAGGCGCTCTTTTACAACTCTCTTAGCCCTTATACAATTATGTTGAAAAGTGGCCCTTTTTAATGCTTGCCCTGGATTTGTCGGCCTGCCACTTTTACTTTTCTCCTTTGTACTTTTTGCTTCTACCCTCACTTTACACCCCACTGTCTCTCTGCACTGGTTTCCATCCCTCTGTTGTGAACTAACCTCCTCATGCCCAGCCTCTTTAATTTGATTCCCACCCCCCAACCATTCTAGTTTAAAGTCACCTCAGTAGCCCTCGCTAATCTCCCTGCCAGGATATTGGTTCCCCTCGGATTCAAGTGTAACCCGTCCTTTTTGTACAGGTCACGCCAACGCCAAAAGAGGTCCCAATGATCCAAAAACTTGAATCCCTGCCCCCTGCTCCAATCCCTCAGCCATGCATTTATCCTCCACCTCATTGCATTCCTACTCTCACTGTCGCGTGGCACAGGCAGTAATCCCGAGATTACTACCTTTGCAGTCCTTTTTCTCAACTCCCTTCCTAGCTCCCTATATTCTCCTTTCAGGACCTCATCCCTTTTCCTACCTATGTCATTGGTACCTATATGTACCACGACCTCTGGCTCCTCACCCTCCCACTTCAGGATATCTTGGACACGATCAGAAATATCCTGGACCCTGGCACCAGGGAGGCAAGCTACCATCCGGGTCTCTGGACTGCGTCCACAGAATCACCTATCTGACCCCCTTACTATCGAGTCCCCTATCACAACTGCCATCCTCTTCCTTGCCCTACCCTTCTGAGCTACAGGGCCAGACTCTGTGCCGGAGGCATGGCCACTGTCGCTTCCCCCGGGTAAGCTGTCCCCCCCAACAGTACTCAAACAGGAGTACCTATTGTTAAGGGGCACAGCCACCGGGGTACTCCCTAGTACCTGACTCTTCCCCTTCCCCCTCCTAACCGTGACCCACTTGTCTGCCTCCCGTGACCCCGGCGTGACCACTTGCCTGCAACTCCTCTCTATCAACTCCTCACTCTCTCTGATCTATGATAAACTGTCCATGATCTATGATAAACTCTGGAGGAGTTACAAACTTCAGTGACTGAGATGGGAGAGACTGCACAGACAACAACTGTTGCCCGGGTGCTTCACCAGTCACAGCTTTATGGGAGAGTGGCAAAGAGAAAGCCACTGTTGGAAAAAAATCTCACATGAATTCTTGGCTAGAGTTTGCCAGAAAGCATATGGGAGACTCAGAAGCCAGCTGGAAGAAGGTTCTGTGGTCTGATGAAACAAAAATTGAGCTTTTAGGTCATCAGATTAAACGCTATGTTTGGTGTAAGCCAAACTCCACTCATCATCAAAAACACACTATTCCTACCGTGAAACATAGTGGTGGCTATGGGGATGCTTCACTGCAGCAGGCCCTGGAAGGCTTGTGAAGGTAGAGGGTAAAATGAATGCATGCAGCAAAATACAGGAAAATCCTGGAGGAAAACCTGATGCAGTCTTCAAGAGAACTGCAACTTGGGGAAAGATTTGTTTTCCAGCAAGACAGTGACACCAAGCATAAAGCCAAAGCTACGCAGGAATGGCTTAAAAACAACAAAGTTAATGTCCTGGAGTGGCCAAGTCAGAGTCCAGACCTCAATCCAAATGAGAATTTGTGGCTGGACTTGAAAAGGGCAGTTCACTCATAATCCCCTTGCAATCTGACAGAGCTTGAGCAGTTTTGTAAAGAAGAATGTGGAAAAATTGTAGTGTCCAGATGTGCAAAGCTGATAGAGACCTATCCACACAGACTCAAGGCTATAATAACTGCCAAAGGTGCATCTACTAAATACTGACTTGAAGGGGGGTGAATAATTATGAAATCAATTATTTTGTTTAATAACTGTAATAAATCTAGACCAACTTGCAGAAATTTGTTTTCACTTTGACACGAGTCTTTTCTGTTGATCAGTGTCAAAAACACCAAATTAAATCTACTGTTGTAAAACAATAAAACATGAAAATTTCCAAGGGGGTGAATACCTTTTATAGGTGCTGTACATCTGTGTTACAGAGGCATGAGACAAGAGCTGGCCAAAGTTAACTAAAAGATGACACTAGCAGGGATGACTGCAGAACAATAATGACTGTTCCAATGGTATCATTAGAAAGTCACTAAATAGCATTGAACAACTAGGCTTGCACAGCATTATTTATGTCAACCTCCAGAAAGTCACAATACTAAACACCATTAGAATACTCCAGAAGTTCCTAATAATTGAGAAATAAGTCTGCTTGACTGTGCCCTTGTCTCAGGTTTTACCAGCTTAATCTGAGAAAGTAATAAGTAATAAATAAGCAATAGATATCGAGAACATGAGATTTAGGGTCCTTAAGAGCGAGTCCAGAGCTTGTCCATAAGGTTGTGGAATTAGGTCTGTGTTGGGGTGAGTGAAGTTATCCCCCTCTAGTCAAGAGGTTGCTGGATGAGGGGTAATAACTCTTCCTAAACCTAATGATGTGGGACTTGAGGCTTCTGTATCTCCTTCCTGTTGGCAGCAGTGAGAAGAGAGCATGACCTGGATGGTGGAGGTCCTCGATGATAGATGCTGCTTTCCTGTGACAGTGTTCCTTGTAAACGTGCTTTAGACCATAAGACAAAGGAGCCGAAGTCGGCCATTCGGCCCATCGAGTCTGCTCCGCCATTTTATCATGAGCTGATCCATTCTCCCATTTAGTCCCACTCCTCCACCTTCTCACCATAACCTTTGATGCACTGGCTACTCAGATACCTAGAAATCTCTGCCTTAAGTACACCCAATAACTTGGCCTCTACTGCTGACCGTGGCAACAAATTCCATAGATTCACCACCCTCTGACTAAAAAAATTTCTTCGCATTTCTGTTCTGAGTGGGCACCCTTCAATCCTTAAGTCACGCCCTCTCGTACTAGACTCCCCCATCAGGGGAAACAACTTTGCCACATCCACTCTATCCATGCCTTTCATCATTCGAAATGTTTCTATGAGGTCTCCCCTCATTCTTCTAAACTCCAAGGAATACAGTCCAAGAGCGGACAAACGTTCCTCATACGTTAACCCTCTCATTCCTGGAATCATTCTAGTGAATCTTCTCTGTACCCTCTCCATCGTCAGCACATCCTTTCTTAAATAAGGAGACCAAAACTGCCTACAGTACTCCAAGTGAGGTCTCACCAGCGCCTTATAGAGCCTCAACATCACATCCCTGCTCCTATACTCTATTCCTCTAGAAATGAATGCCAACATTGCATTCGCCTTCTTCACTACCGACTCAACCTGGAGGTTAACCTTAAGGGTATCCTGTACGAGGACTCCCAAGTCCCGTTGCATCTCAGAACTTTGAACTCTTTCCCCATTTAAATAATAGTCTGCCTGTTTATTTTTTCTGCCAAAGTGCATAACCATACACTTTCCAACATTGTATTTCATTTGCCACTTCTCTGCCCATTCTTCCAATCTATCCAAGTCTCTCTGCAGACTGTCCGTTTCCTCAGCACTACCGGCCCCTCCACCTATCTTCGTATCGTCAGCAAACTTAGCCACAAAGCCATCTATTCCATAATCCAAATCGTCGATGTACAATGTAAAAAGAAGCGGCCCCAACACGGACCCCTGTGGAACACCACTGGTAACCGGCAGCCAACCAGAATAGGATCCCTTTATTCCCACTCTCTGTTTCCTGCCAATCAGCCAATGCTCTATCCACGTATGTAACTTTCCCGTAATTCCATGGGCTCTTATCTTGTT
This sequence comes from Mobula hypostoma, assembly GCF_963921235.1. Taxonomy (NCBI): domain Eukaryota; kingdom Metazoa; phylum Chordata; class Chondrichthyes; order Myliobatiformes; family Myliobatidae; genus Mobula; species Mobula hypostoma. The sequence continues at coordinate 46,994,691 of NC_086128.1, forward strand.
AAGTAGCCTCATGTGTGGCACCTTGTCAAAGGCCTTCTGAAAATCCAAATATACAACATCCACTGCATCTCCCTTGTCTGGCCTACTGGGAATTTCCTCAAAAAATTGTAATAGGTTTGTCAGGCAGGATTTTCCTTTAAGGAATCCATGCTGAGTTCTGCCTATCTTGTCATATGCCTCCAGGTACTCTGTAACCTCATCCTTGACAATTGACTCCAACAACTTCCCAACCACCGATGTCAGCTAACAGGTCTATAATTTCCTTTTTACTTCCTTGTCCCCTTCTTAAATAGCGGAGTGACATTTGCAATCTTCCAGTCCTCTGGAACCATGCCAGAATCTATCGACTTTTGAAAGATCATCGCTAATGCCTCCGCAATCTCCACAGCTACTTCCTTCAGAACATGTGGGTGCATTCCATCTGGTCCGGGAGATTTATCTACCTTCAGACTATTCAGATTCCTGAGTACTTTCTCTGTCGTAATTGTGACTGTGCACACTTCTCTTCCCTGCCACCCTCGAGTGTCCGGTATACTGCTGATGTCTTCTTCAGTGAAGACTGATGCAAAATACTCGTTCAGTTCCTCTGCCATCTCCTTATCTCCCATTACAATTTCTCCAGCATCATTTTCTATTGGTCCAATATCCACTCTCACCTGTCTTTTACTCTTTATATACTTGAAAAAACTTTTAGTATCCTCTTTAATATTATTTGCTAGCTTCCTTTCATGGTTAATCTTTTCCCTCTTAATGACCTTCTTAGTTTCCTTTTGTAAGGTTTTAACAACTTCCCAATCCTCTGTCTTTCCACTAATTTTTGCTTCCTTGTATGCCCTCTCCTTTGCTTTAACTTTGGCTTTGACTTCTCTTGTCAACCACGGTTGCATCCTTTTTCCATTCAAAAATTTCTTCTTTTTTGGAATATACCTGTCTTGCACCTTCCTCACTTCTCGCATAAACTCCAGCCACTGCTGCTCTGCCGTCTTTCCTGCCAGTGTCCCTTTCCAGTCAACTTCGGCCAGTTCCTCTCTCATGCCACTGTAATTTCCTTTACTCCACTGAAATACCGACACATCAGATTTCGGCTTCTCTTTTTCAAATTTCACAGTGAACTCAATCATGTTATGATCACTGTCTCCTAAGGGTTCCTTCACCTCAACCTCTCTAATCACCTCCGGTTCATTACTCAATACCCAATCCAGTACAGCCAATCCCCTAGTGGGCTCAACAACAAGTTGCTCTAAAAAGCCATCTCGCAGACATTCTACAAATTCTCGCTCTTGAGATCCAGTGCCGACCTGATTTTCCCAATCTACTCGCATGTTAAAATCCCCCACAATTATCATAACACTGCCCTTCTGACAAGCCTTTTCTATTTCCAGTTGTAATTTGTAGTCCACATCCCTGCAGCTGTTTGGAGGCCTATAAATAACTGCCATCAGGGTCCTTTTCCCCCTGCTATTTCTGAGCTCAACCCATAAAGATTCTGCACCTTCTGATCCTATATCACCTCTTTCTAATGATTTAATATCATTTCTTACCAGTAAAGCCACGCCTCCCCCTCTGCCTACCTTCCTATCCTTCCGATACACCGTGTATCCTTGGATGTTCAGCTCCCAGAGACATGCATCCTTTAGCCATGTCTCAGTGATGGCCACAATATCATACCTGCCAATCTGTAGCTGTACAAGATCATCCACCTTATTCCTTATGCTGCGTGCATTTAAGTACAACACCTTAAGACCAGTATTTGGTACTTTTCGCTTTGATTTCACTGCAACTTTATTGTACTGCAACTCATCCCAATGGCTACAAATTTGCCCCATCACCTGCCTGTCTTTCCTGACATCTTTACTGCTCACTATCTTAGATTTATTTCTGTTTTCCCCTTCCTCCGCTCTATCATTCCGGTTCCCATCCTCCTGCCAAATTAGTTTAGACCCTCCGTAACAGCTCTATTAAACTTTCCCGCCAGGATATTGTTCCCCTTCGGGTTCAGGTGTAACCTGTCCTTTTTGAACAGGTCATACTTCCCCCAGAAGAGATCCCAATTATCCAAGAATCTGAAGCCCTGCCCCCTACACCAGTCTCTCAGCCACGCATTCATCTGCCTGATCCTACTATTCTTGCCCTCGCTAGCACGTGGCACAGGTAGCAATCCGGAGATTACTACCCTGGAAGTCCTGCTTCTCAGCTTCCTTCCTAACTCCCAGAAATCTCTCTTCAGGACCTCCTCTCTTGTCCTATCTATGTCATTGGTACCAACATGCACTAAGATAACTGGCTGCTCACCCTCCCCCTTCAGAATATTCAGGACCCTTACCCTTGATACACTGGGCTAAATCTACTCCCTTTTGTAATCCCTTTCTCTCAAGGTCATTGGTGTCCCCATACCAGTCTATGGTGCAACCAGAAAGAATATTCTCCACTAAGCATCTATAGAAATCTGTCAAAGTTTTAGATAACATGGCGAACTTCTGTTGGCCAGAAAGACTAATCACTGAATTCGAGTGAGTCAACGACAGTGGAAATAGCAAAAGTATCAACTCTCCCTTCTCCCCATCCCCCACCTATTCTGCCATAAAGCATCAGCATTCCCACCACCCACCATGTAAGCAACAGCAAAGCCCCCAAAGAGAGACCATGGTCTACAGCACATCAAACACTAACTGTTCACTCCAATACATTCAACATCCCACAGGCTCCCTCTTTCACTAATGAGTAAGAGACAGATATTGCTCCTTCCACAGCAAGAGATGAGACAACAGTCGCTATTTTGATGTTACAGTCACTCTGAAGCATTGCTATTTATTTTCAGTTCCCTGACTTGAGAATTGGCAACAAATTCCCCCTCACCATTGAGAGAGAGAGAGTGCGACCGGTCCCGAGTACAGAGCCCTCCAACATGTCTTCGATGTTCTGGCTCCTGCAATGCTCCAGTTCGCAACACCAGCCAGAATTCATGCCCACTGGGCCACACAAGGCCCTGTAGTCACCCGCCTTCAGGCCACCCTTAGACATACTAAAACACAGACGATTGGCGAGCTCCAAGAACAGGGATGACGCTTCGTACAGGACTGTAGTCTTTGAGTGCTGCTGTAGATCAAGGGTCATGCCAGCTGCCCTGAAAAGGAAAACAGAGACATTAGAATGCGAAGAATTTAATTGTTTCACTGATGAGCTGGGAAAAGTCGCCCTCTGGTGCCATCATTTCCAAATGAGGATATTTGCGAGGTGTGCTTTGCTATGATAGAACATGTAGTTTTAGGAATAGTCTGGTCTGTGTCTGCTCTGAGTAACTGACTAGTCTGCTCCGATTTGGAACAAGGGGACATAAATTATCAGCTGTCACTCACTGAAGAGGACAATAAATCAATGCTGACTTGGACCACTGCCAATAAGAAAATGACACAGGTCAGTCAGATGACCCTGAGCCGACGAGATTGAAACACAACAGTTGAACTGATAAGAAGTGTTTAAAAGTAATGAGCTTCGAATGTAAAGCAGCAACAGCTCCAGAGAGCAAATATCACAGACGTGGAGGATCCCATGTAGGATGCGTGGATGTCACATTGGCACCATGAAGAATGCCTTGCCAGCATAGACTCTTCTTCCTGAGTATTACTTTTCTATTCTTTGGCTGCTCACAGAGGGTTAGGGAAACCCTACACACAATTAGTCAATTTGTGAGCTCATGTGCTTGTTAGTTGAGGCGATAAAGGAATTTCAGGATCAGAATCAAGCGTATGTCATGAAATTGTTAACTTTGTGGCAGCAGTACAATACAGCACATGATAAATAAACAAAACTACTGAATTACAGCAAGTATATATGTATATTAAATAGTTAAATTAAGATAAGTAATGCTTAGGAAGAGACAATGGTGCCTAACGGCGTCTCCTTTGCTTGGATCTTTGGAAACAGCTCTATTTCAATCTTTAATATCTCTATTTTTCCCTTTCAGGGTTCCTTTGAAGACCCTGGCCTGGAGTTACAAGCTGACTTCGGTTCTTTGCTAGAATGGACCCACTCTCGGGGTGTCACGACTGGCTGTGCCTTCGGAGTTCCGGGATCTTGTAGCTCTAGAGAGGGGCAGACCGAAGGTCGGAGTCCTGGCAGGAAATCAGTGTGTTGTGCGAGATGGAACATTGATGGCTGTATGCCCAAAGACCCGAAATTTTTGGGCACAGAGCTTGGAAAAAGCGACGCAATGAACTTTTAACATCATGAACCAGCGAATTGTTTGTTATGTCTCCCCTCTCGCTATGAAACAGAGACACCTCTTTCTCCCTTATTAGGGAGAGAGAGAACCTGTGGTATGTCGAATACCGGTTGAATGAGTAGTCTTTACATACTGCAAGTCTGCATCTTTGCTGTGCTTTGCTGCCCACTTGAGTGCTCGGTGTGGATGCCAATGCTTTTTTTTTGCTGGTGGGGGAGAGTGGATTGTTGTTTGCTGCCGCTTACGCGCGGGAGGGAGGGGAGCTGGGAGGGTGCTATGGGGTTCTAATATTTAACTGTTATTCATTCTTTGGGGCACTCCTCTGTTTTCATGGATGGTTGCGAAATAAAAGCATTTCAGGATGTATATTGTATACATTTCTCTGACATTAAATGTACCTTTGAAACCTTGAAAAAACAGAAATAAAAAAAAAGTAGTGAGGTCGTGTTCATGGGTTCAATGTCCATTCAGTAATCGGATGGCAGAGGGGATGAAGCTGTTCCTAAATCGCTGAGCGTGTGCCTTCAAGCTTCTGTACCTCTTTCTTGATGGTAACAAGGAGAAGAAGGCATGTCCTGGGAGGTGGGGGTCCTTGATGATGGAAGCTGCTTTTCTGAGGCACTGCTCCATGAAGATGTCTTGGATTCTATGAAGCCTCGTACCCATGATGGAGCTGCCTAATTTTACAACTCTCTGCAGCTTACTACGATCCTGTGCAGCAGCCCCACCCCCCCATACCGGCCGGCGATGCAGCCAGTCAGAATGCTGTCCATGGTACCGGTACGTCTGTAGAAGTTGTCAGTAAATACAGGTTCTCTCTGTGCCTAACTGATCATTATTACTAAAGAGTAATCCTTGTAACAGGATTCCCTTGTAATTGGCTTTCCTGGGTGAGCTGAAGGATAAATCTCAATCACAAGAAAATCTGCAGATGCTGGAAAGCAACACATACAAAATGTTAGAGGAGCTCAGCAGGCCAGGTAGCATCAATGGAAAAGAATAAACAGTCAACCTTTCAGGCTGAGACCCTTCATTGGGATCTAGATACAAAAGCCAATGACAGTTGGCTTTTTAATTGAGGATTTGATAGAATGTCAGCAGGAAGTTAAAGTAGAGAAAGACCGATTAGAAGAGGAAATCAAAATGCTTCTGAAGGAGGTAGTTAACCTTAAGAAAAAGGTTACCGGTTTACAGGGACAGGGAAATATACATTTGATATATATGAACCAGTTTCAGCTAAAGTGTGAGAAACTGGTTCAAGTAAAGAATAAACAAGAAGAAGCCCAAGTTGCTAAGACCAAAGTGAAGTGGTTGAGGAAACAGTGCTGTGATGAAAAGTTGGCAATGAATACAATACAGAAATTAGTACATGGAAAGAAACATACCGCTGGAGATGATACAAAGTGTTTAAAGCTGCAGGGCCAGCCAACTTGCTGCACAGAGAGGAAGAGTATGTGCCTTTGCATCCGAAGAGGAGAGTGATTATGGAGATATAGATTGGAGCACTTTAGCAGATGATGCAGCCAGATATGATTGTGATGATGACAAAGAGCCTACTTCCAAGGATCCTCCAACAGCATACAATTCAAAGGAGCTAATGGTGCCAACAGTACTAATGATCTCCCCAGTTATGTGAAATCGAAACCAGAATATAGCTACCGGGGTGATTGATAAGTTTGTGGCCTAAGGTAGAAGGAGTCAATTCTAGAACACCTAGTGTAGCCCCCCTGGCAAGCCTCAGAGTCGCTCAACTCACTGTCGTCTAGGGAAACAGCCCTCGGCCCCACCAAACTGGGTAATTAAGTTTGTGTGGATGCTGTGTGATGTACCCCACCCCGCCCAAATAACAGACAATACACCATATACGATTAAATGAATTACAGTTTATAGATATTACTGGAACTATATAATTAATAGAGATAAAATATAAAAGGAAAATAAAAAGCGCCACACTTATCAAAGTTCAACCTCTTCGTGCACAAACAGTTGGAGCTCTAGTAACGTCCTCTCTTCACCATTCGATCCCCTCTGACCACCTCGACCTGCCGCCTGGGACCCACCCCGGTGGTCGACCAGATGCTCCCCATGAGTCTGTCTCCATCTCCTCTCCTCGCCGAAAACCCTGGACCTTGGACTCCTGCTCGGGGTCTGACCCCGTTAGCCAGCTCACAGCACCTTGTCCATCTTCTCTCTCTCTCTCCCCCTCTTGCGCCTTCTGCCCAAAAACCCACGCATCACAGTAACTTACAGATACACTAGAAAGAAAAACATCTATCCCAATTGGTTCGTTTGCTCTGTTATCAATAATATAACCCAAACAAGCTGCTAGCGAGAGAACTTTCTCAACATTTAACATAACAAAGAAGCCATTTTAATTACAATATAACAAAGAAGCCATTTTAATTATAACATAGCAAAGAAGCCATCTTAATTAGCCTACGCAGTAACATAAAAGAAGAAACCCCTTACACTAGCGCAATTATTTTTCCTACATTTACACACTTAGTCCAGCGGTCATGGAGCATACAGATCCCTTCCATGTAGAGGTTGGTGTCTTGGACCTCCAGAAGTGGTCCACAGCAGGGGTGATTGAAAAGTTAGTGGCCTAAGGTAGAAGGAGATGAGTTATTAACTTCAAACTTTCTGCACTTTTACTCAGAGTTGAACTGCATGTGCATGTAACAAGAGCTGTATAACTCATCTCCTTCTACCTTAGGCCACAAACTTATCAATCACCCCTGCTGTGAACCACCTGGAGGTTCAAGACGCTCTCGTTACATGCACGTGCAGTTCAACTCTTTGAGTGAAAATGCAGAAAGTTTGAAGTTAATAACTCATCTCCTTCTACCCTAGGCCACGTACTTATCAATCACCCCTGCTGTGGACCACTTCTACAAAAAAGGGATCCTTATGGTCCACGACCGCTGGACTAAGTGTGTAAATGTAGGAGGGGACTATGTTGAAAAATAAATGTGCTAGGTTTTCTAAAATTGACTCCTTTTACTTTAGGCCACAAACTTATCAATTACCCCTCATATAATGAGCTCTTTGGGCCTGTGCAGGAAGCCGGAGGACATTGGGCTCCAAGGATTTTAGAGCACTTGATTTGGTTAATCATAGAGTCATAGAGAAGTACAGCACAGAAACAGGCCCTTCAGCCCATCTAGTCCACATTGAAACTCCCAATGACCTGAACTGGGACTATGGCCCCTCTTATCCCTACTATCCATGCATCTATCCAAACTTCTCTTAAACGTTGAAATCGAGCCCACTTGTGCTGCCCACACTCTCACCACCCTGAGTGAAGAATTTTCCCCTCATGTTCCCCAAATTGTTGTTTAACAAGAGTAGCTAATAATTTAAATATCTTTATGTTTCTCTTAAGCGACTCGCACTTTGTAATGAGGTCTCCTGGTGCTCTCTGCTTAAACTTTATCTTGATAGTCTTGGGGATTCTGTGTTACTTGTATTATTTAAATGGCACTAATTAGCACTAATCGCAGGCTCCTAGTTTTGAGAATGTTACATCTCACGGTGTCACTTAGCCAAGCCACGAATGTTCTATTTGAATTCTTATGAACAAACTTTACAGACTCTATCGGAGTCTGTCTTTCCTCCACACTTGGCTTCCGACATTGCCAGCGCACAGTGTGACAATAACATACGTTACCCTGTTTGGGATGCAGCAGGATGATATTCCTAAGTATATCGGGACATATAGGTTCAAAGATGATCCTCGGGAGCTGTTCCAGGCAACTAATCATTAGAGAGTAATACGCGGTCAGGATGTGGCCGAGGAAAAGAAATTATTTGTATCTTAATACATACTCAACTTTGCCAACTATACAACAAGGTGGGGGGACAAATGAGTTAAGAGACTGTAATATTGACTGTTATGGGTGTTAACAGAGGGGACCCAGTATACGCACTAGCCAAACGTTACCAGAGGAAAACGGAACACCTGCACTGCATTTGCATCCCATTTATGGGTGGTGTTCCAAGGAGTATATGGAGCAGCATTAGATCAAAACCATTTAGGACCAGAGTCCACAAATAGATGGTTAAGGACACTAGTGTCTCTCTGTACTGATAAATCTAAAAAGGTATTTTGGAAATGTTTCATCCCACCGACCCTACAAATACTGAGGCATGGGCACTAAGGGAAATGAGTAGATCTTGGGAACAGTAGCAGGAATGGGAAAAAGTGAAGGTGGAGTATTTAATTACTATAACTGTTTTCAAGAGGGACGTATTGAGAGAGAGAGAATATTGAGAACCTGTGAAGACAGCAAGCAGAGCAAGGAGGTTTGCTCTCGGAGGGGCCAGCTAGACCGAGCCCACAAAAATAACCACCATCCAAGGAGTTATATCCCGGGCTTCAATGACGTGTCAGGCCTTATCCATATGGGTCTGTGACGCAAGAAGACCTTTAGTGAATGGTAGTGTCAGAACCACTGTCAACACCACTAATGTAAATAAAGCAAACTGAGAGATACAATGTAAAATTACCCAAAATGGATTCACAGGACATTCACAATGGGACATGTGAGTGTACCATTGGAAGTTAGAATAGGAGATACAGCATTGGAACATTCAGTAGTGTTGGTGGAATTAACCAGGAAGCAGGAACATATACTGGGGAGTGATTAAATGACCAAAGCAGGGCTTTGTTCTGACCCAGTTAATTGTATGATTTGGCAGATACCAAATGACATGAACAACATGCACCACATTCAGATCCCGGCAGATGAATATCTGGACAGAATATGTACAATGGGTGAAATGTGGATAAAACCGGAGGAGATCAGCAATGATCGGAAGATGCAGAAAATCACTGCTCTGAACTCAGGGACATTCACACAGCATAAGCATGACTGCAGAAAGATGGCTGGTAGAATGTGCACACCAGCTTCAGACCTCAAACTACAGAAGCAATATGGGTTTTCAAACAAAGGAAAGGAAGATGTAAGTAAGGTAATACAGTGTTGGTACAAGGACAGTACAATACTTCGCCAACGTAGTGGGACTTAATCCATTTACAATATTGACCTCCATACAATTACTGCTAGGTGAAGGATTAAAGATGGGTTGATAAGCCAAAACCAAATTGAACTGACTTTATTATTTACATCCTTCATATAAATAGAGTGAAAATCTTTGTTATGTGCAATTTATAGTCATTTGTACTAAATAGTATGTACAACAGGACAGTCAATATAACATACAAATACAGTTGTGTCAGCATGAACTAAGCAGTCTGATGGCCTGGTGGAAGAAGCTGTCCCGGAGTCTGTTGGTCCTGGCTTTTATGCTGCAGTATCGTTTCCCGGATGGTAGCAGCAGAAACAATTTGTGGTTGGGGTGACTCGAGTCTCCAATGATCCTTTGGGCCCTTTTTACACACTTGTCTTTGTAAAGCAGAAGTGGTTGAGGCAGGTTCGATGTTGTCATTTAAAGTTAAATTGGATAGCTGTATGGACAGGAAAGGAATGGACGGTTATGGGATGAGTGCAGGTCGGTGGGACTAGGTGAGAGTAAGAGTTCAGCACGGACTAGAAGGGCCGAGGTGGCCTATTTCTGTGCTGTAATTGTTATATGGTTAAATGTTTAAATGTTCTGAATAGTGGGAGATGGACATTGTTGCAAGGGAGAAGTATAATAGGAACACAAGTAAATACCACCATGATGTTAGTTGACAGCCTGGTGTAACAAAGTGAACATGAGTGTCAGGTTTTGATAGCAAATGATCCCAAGGCACCATTTGCATCAAAAACAAAAAGGAGGGGTTGGAAGCAGATCGGGTAAAGTAATGCCTGAGCACAAAGAACTAAAGGAAAAGGAAGAAACCTACTTTAACATTTTTTGTAGATGGCCCCTCATCAGTACAGGATGGCGAGAGGAGAACTGGGTGTTTTTGGAAAGTACAGGATGAAGATGGCCAGGAAAGGTATAGTATAGCTTTAAAGTTACCCAAGGCCATGAGTGCACAGGCAGCAGAATTCGCAGCTGTAGCACATGTGGTTAGCCACCCAGAATGTTTTCCACCTGGGTCAGTCATACACTCTGATAGTACATATGTTTGCAATAGCCTTACAGAACATTTGCCACGGTGGTAAGCAAGAGTGTGTGTTTCAGCTGACGGGGAGCCCTTCGAATCTGCTGCTTTATTGAGGTACAGTATATATTTGAAGCAGCAAAGGGGAAAGAATATGAGTCATAAAGGTGAAAGCCCATTCTAAATTATCCCCTGAGGGGTATAAGGCAGCTAACAGATTAGCGAAGCAAGGTGCTTTAAATGGGCTGGAATGACAGCTGTACATCATGAATATGGGAAGGCAGAAGGAACAACAAGTTAAGGTAGAAGGAACAGAGTCAGAATGTACAAAGAGCACAAGGGTGTGTTTGTTAAATATCTAGTGGTCCAGTGTGAAGAAAAGCTTGTGGTTTCAGAAGGAGGGCAAATGATTAACTGGTATCATGATCTTTGGGAACACCTGGGAGCCAAAACACACTGGAAAATATAAAGGAAGTGTGCTGCTGGCCTAGGATGAAGGATGCCATGGAGCACTATGTCAAGAATTGCTTGATCATGCACAATATAATCCTGATAATATGTAAAGAAAGGAGCCCTTCAGCATACCAGACCGATAGCAGAGCCTTGGACTAATTTGCAGATAGATTATGTTGGACCTTGTTACCCACCCCAGGAGGGTACAAATTGTTGTGGTAGATACTTTCGCCAAGTGAGTGGAAGCGCCAATGAGATTGAAACCCAACATCTGAACTGATAAGAAGTGTCTAATAACAAGGTGCTTTGAATGCAAAGCAGCGACAACTCCAGAGACCAACCATCGCAGATGTGGAGGACCCCATGTTGGAATTGTGGAGATCACATTGGATCCGTGAAGAATGTTTGGAAAGAGTAGACTCTTTTGCCTGGGTATTACCCTTGTTATTCTTTGACTCTTCACAGAGGGTTAGGGAAACCTAGCAGTGGCACACACAGCAAGTCAGATTGTGAATTTGCGTGCTTGTTACTTGAGGCAATAAAGATATGTTACAAGAATCATCCCATTTACTGACAAGTACATCTTATTGTCTCAATTCAAAAGCAAGTGCATTCACAAACTAACTACCTGTGTGCACTGTACTAAAATCCCTCACCCTCCATGAGCAGTCAATGAAGAGAAAAGGTATTACATAGAAACATAGAAAATAGAAACATAGAAAATTTACGCAGGAAAGGAGTCTACGCTGGCCAGGCTTTCCTCATGCTCCTGATGTCCATGTGTCATGTGGTACTCCTTATCCGCAGTAGTTGGTCTCTGGTTGATGGAGGGTTATAGCCCCTGTGTATTTGGAGCTTCTGACTCTTAAATATTGTTCCTCATCAATTGAACTGGTGGATCTCCATCCCATTGACTCAAAGGTCACCTGACCTACCTGGGTCACCTTCTTGTTGGTTCTTGTATAGGGCTACAACCAACATCGTTTCACCCCAGCCTTATGTAGTTGTGTCTTTCAACTCTGACTGGTCCAAACCAGTTAAAGGAGGCAACCCAGACAGAGTCTAATGAGATTACAGAATGTTTCTTTGGTAGGTCTGACATTTTGCATAATAAGTAACTACTCATCTAAAGTGGTCTCAGGTTTAGCAGGACATTACCTGAAGTTCATTGTGTCCACATTTAATTGCTCTGCTTAGATTATCCCAGAGCATGAATCAGTTCAGAGTCCAAGCACTTCACATAACAAATAGTTACCTATCTTAGAATGGTCTCAGGTTTAGCAGGTCTTAACTGAAGCTTCTTGTGTCCGTATTCAATTGCTCTGATTAGATTATCCCGGAGCAAGAATCAGTTCAGAGTCCACAGAATAGGGGAAAAACAAAGACAATTTGTTTGTCTGCTTCCCCTGTCTTTGATTCATCAAATCCACTAACTACATACTATAGGTACTTCTGGCCAACATTTTCCTCTTTTTCCTAAAGATATTTGTCATCAGATCATTATCCACCTCTCATTCATTTGACTGCCCATAGGACTCCCATGAAACCCCAGTAGGTGTGCAACACTTACATTCTATAAATAATATTAATACTTACTTAAAAAATTCACCCACATTTTACAGACAATCATTTCTGCTGTTTCATGAAAGCATTATCCTCGATTTTTTTCCATTATTTCAACCTTCCATCTTCTCAATTGATAGGCATTGAGCAATACAGTTATCAAGGTACACAAAATTAGTATTACAGCAGCGTGTGATACTATTCTCACCCACAGAAGTATTTGAACATTTGTCCCCCAGTTCCAAAAACTTGCTGCAGAAGCCTGAGTCACTCAATATTTCACTTGCCTTACCAGCGTGTGTTTTAATAACTTCACTGTGTTTAGTCCATTGATGGATTATCTCTCTTGCCTCCGTCACAACATGTGTCCAGTCTGCAGTCAAGTGAGGAATTGGTGGCAAGTCAGCAACAACATAGTTTGGCCCTCATTATCTGTGTCCGTTGAGAAGACTTGTTTTTGTTCATTGTGTTTTCTCCAAGCAGCGACCTCGCTGTTGACATATTTGTCCACAGTAAGGACTCTGGAGCAAGGCAGACCATGGCCCAAGTCATGGTTAATTCCATCGCAACAATATATATTATTCTCTCACGTTGAATTAAATTTGAAACACACAAGGTAATTTCAACTCTTATTTCCAGTTTAAATCTTAAATTATTTTAAGTCCATGTTTTCTATTTGTTTTTCTAGACCATCTAATCCAGACTCCCAATTGTCTTTGGACTCAATTCGTCCATTTTTCCTGACCCAATTTTGTTTCAGGATAAGAGGGACAAGCACATTTTCCTTTTCCCTTGACATTTGGACAAAACTCTCCAGGATCTCAGGATGAGGGAACTGATCTGCTTCCAACCCCTCCTTTTTGTTTTGATACAAATGGACCCTTGGGATCATTTGCAATCATAACCTGACACTCATGTTCACTTCCTTGGTACACCAGGTTATCAGCTAACATAGAGATAGTGTTTACTCGCTTTACACTAAAATTTCTCCCTTGCAGTAGCAATGTCCATCTAGCAATTCTGTTTTGGCTTACAAAACCATCCTTAATCCTTCCATCTGACAGTAATTGTATGGGGGTATGTTCTGTCAGTATTGTAAATGGATTAAGTCCCACTATGTAGGCGAAATGTCATACTGTCCAGAAAACTGCTAACTATTGGGTAGTCTATAACACAACCCCATTAATGTGGTCATACCTTTCTTGCTTCTCAGCTCCACCCATATGGCCTGGTAGACAAGCCCTCTAATCTGTCCTGCCTGAGCACTGCTGTAACATTTTCCCTGACAAGCAATGCCACCCACCCCCCACCCTTCATTCCTCTGCCTCTGTCATGTCTGAAACATCGGAACCCTGGAACATTAAGCTGCCAGTCCTGCCACTCCTGTAGCCAAATTTCACTAATGGCTATAATGTCGTAATTCCATGTATCAATCCACGCCCTCAACTCATTAGCCTTCCCCACAATACTCCTCGCATTGAAATAGACACACTTCAGAAGATTATTACCACCACACATAACCCTTCTATTTGTGACTTTGCATGAACTTTTAACATCATTTACTTTCACCCCTGCTGGACTGGGTGGGTTACAGTCCTGAGGAGAGGTGCTGGGTCCCTGCCCATAACATCCTGGACCCCTCTCTCATCAGAGACTTCCATTGCCAACACCCAGCTCTACCTGACATGATGCCAGGAAGTGTCTGTGGGGGGGGGGGTACGGTCAGTACCTCCAGTTGAACTTTGTCTTTTTGTGTGTTTTCCCGCTAGCCATCAGTCTGTGGTTTTGTACTGTCATGTGCTCCTGTCCCCACTCCTGCCCTACTCCAGCCCCTGTATTACTGAGTACTCCGTCTCTCACCTGTTTCTCATTATTACCTGGATTGCTGCCACCTGTGTCTCATTGTGCTCCACCTATCATCTGCCTCTGTGTTTATTGCTCAGTGTATTTCAGTCCTGTGTTTTCACCTGTTTGTTGCTGGATTGTACCCTGAGCCTCATTGATTGTGTCAGGTTGTACCAACATGGGTGTGTGACCCAAGGTGGGATGAAACCAGAAGACTTCTAGTGAGTGGTAGGGTTGGAGGCCACCCTGTTATCTTTTAAGGGACATTGGATGATCCTGCACCACTGTCAATATCACCAATGTAAATAATGCAAATTAGGAAATACAAGATAAAATTATCCTAAGTGGATTCCCAGGACATTCACAAGTGGGACATGTGAGTGTACTATTGGAAGTTAGAATAGGAGACATAGCATTGGAACATTCAGTAGTGTTGCGATCAGAAACATCCCGGGCCCTGGCACCAGGGAGGCAAACTGCCATCCGGGTCTCTGGACTGCGTCCATAGAATCGCCGATCTGACCCCCTAACTATTGAGTCCCCTATTACTACTGCCCTCCTCTTTCTTTCCCTACCCTTCTGAGCTACAGGGCCGGACTCTGTGCCGGAGGCACGGCCACTGTCGCTTCCCCCAGGTAAGCTGTCCCCCCCCCAACAGTACTCAAACAGGAGTACTTATTGTCAAGGGGCACAGCCACTGTACAATTCCCTTGATGGTGGTGTCTTCACCATGTTATTTTGCTTTACTGAGTTTCTCGGCTCAAGTTTGGACATTCTCTCTTAATGTGCCCCTCTTGACCACAGTTATAGCATTTAATTACTCCATCTTCAGTTCTCCCTGTTCCTGGCCCTGTTCCATTTCCTTTGCCCTGCCTTGCCCCTTGACAGTGTGGCAGGGAGACCCTCAGTGTGGGTCCCCTACCCTCATTTCTCCAGGTATGTGCCTGACTTTTAACAGGCATCACTTTCCCAAAAGAGGGCTTAGTTGGTCCTTTCCCCACGCTCTACTCATTTTCCCCAGTGTCCATGCCTCAGTGTGTGTGGGTTCAGAAGGATCAAACATTTCCAGTGCCTTTTTAGATTCATCGGTACAGGGAGATACCAGTGTCCTCAACCATCTATTTGATGCCTCTGGTCCTAAATGGTCCCACTCTAGTGCTGTCCCATACACCCTTTAGAATACCATCCATAAGTGGGATACAAGTGTCTACCAGGTCCCCTCTGTTAACACCCATAACAGTCATTATTGCGTTTTTCAGTTCCTTGCTTGTTCCCCCACCGTGTTGTTGTATATCTGGCAAAGTTGAGTGTGTATTTGGATGTAAACACATTATAATCAATTTCTTTTCCTCCGAGTCATCTATGCCATGTATTATTCTGATTACTAGTTGCTTGGAAAAGCTCCCGAGGATCAGCTCTGAGCACACATGTCCCAATGTCCTTAGCAATATCTCTGAGCTGCTGTACCCCGAACGGTGTGGTGTATGTTATATTCTGATTTTGATTTGCTCCTCCGCATAGTGACTAGGGGTGCCAATCATGCAGACGGTAGCATAGGCTCTTGATGGTAGGGTGTTAGTGGGAGTTCCTCGGGAAATGGTGCTTCGTAATTATAGTAACCGTATCTAGTAGCTTCATCTGCTAAATCATGCCAATCGATGTCTCTATATTCACCTTCCTCCCTTTTTCACAGATCCAAAAGCACATATTATTCCTTGCTGTACCGGAAGTTGGTCCTGCAGCTTTAGAATCTGCTTTAAACACTTTGCATGATCGCTAGTGTTAGTATTCCTTTTCTATGCTGATTTCTGAATCACGTTCATAGCGGTCTTTAAATCACCGCGCTGTTTCCTTAATCCTTTAGCTTCATCCTTGGCTAGTTCGGAGCTTCCTCTAGTTTACTTTTTTTCTCTAGGTAGTTCTCACACTTCATCTGAAACTGCTTCATGTGCATCAAGTCCATACCTCTCTGACCCTGTAAATCAGTAACCCTTTCTCTAAGGCAGGGGTCCCCAACCTTTTCTGCACCGTGGACCGGTTTAATATTGACAATATTTTTGCGGACTGGCCGACTGGGGGGTGGTGGTGTGGTGTTAATCACGACCGGAATACAGGTGATAAGTCAACTATAAGTCATTTATCAGTGGCTAATACACTCAATTTTGTTTCCAGAAGGGTTTATCTAACGAATTTAATATTAAACACACAGCGCATATTTTCCTCACATGAATACAGGTGTCCCCCACTTTTCAAACGTTCGCCTTACAAAATATTGCTGTTACGAAACATTACATTAGTTACCTACTTTCGCTAACAGGAAGTGTTTTCACTGTTACGAAAAAAGGCAGCGCACGATAAAAGCAGCGCGCTCCCCAAGCAGCCGCTCTCCCCCGGATTTGGAACGGCATTCTCGCCGGCACTGCTTAAGCACGTGCCTGTGAGCAGCCATTTGCAAGATGAATTCTAAGGTATCGGAAAAGCCTAAAAGAGCTCGTAAGGGTGTTACACAGCGTAAAACTAGACATAATTAAGCGTTTCGATCGTGGTGAACAAAGTTAGGTCAAAGTGAGTTTCGCTTGTGGAAGTTGACGAAGATGATGTTGAAGAGGTTTTGGCATCCAATGACCAAGAACTGATAGATGAAGAGCTGATGCAATTGGAAGAGGAAAGGATAACAATCGAAACCGAATGCAGTAGCGAACAGACCGAAAGTGAAGTCGTCCAGGAACTGAACGTGAAGCAACTGCGTGAGATTTTCACTGCAATGATAAAGTATGACTTTATCATTGCCTCGCCTCTGATCTGGGCAAACATTTACGTACCAGGCGGCACCTAATTAATTATCTTGTTTATTTCAGCTTTTTTCTTAAAGATGTTCTGGGTGCCTCCCAGCCACCGTTGCACCCCTGCATGCTTCGCAGATTGGTATCGGTCAGCAGCCTGGAGGGTGGGGGCCACTGCACCACCCCAACCACCGATGACTCAGCCTAACACACCATCATCAGTGTGCTCGGCGCTGTCTTCCCGATTCCAGTAAGTGATACTACACTGTACATACATTATTTCTACTTTATATAGGCTGCGTATTTTAATGCGTTATTTGGTATGATTTGGCAGCTTCATAACTTAAAGGTTACTGGAGAGTGTTTCTGCTGAGAGCGCTTGCGTGAGATTTTCACTAGAGAGAACAGTGCCGCAATGATTGTAGAAAAGTATCTCTACTTTATATAGGCTGTGTATTTATCATATCATTCCTGCTTTTACTATATGTTACTGTTATTTTAGGTTTTATGTGTTATTTGGCATGATTTGGTAGGTTGTTTTTGGGTCTGCGAACGCTCACAATATTTTCCCATGTAAATAAATGGTAATTGATTCTTCGCTTTACGACATTCCGGCTTACGAACCGTTTCATAGGAACGCTCCACCCTCGGGTGGCGGGGGAAACCTGTATAGTGATAAGTAAATTATAAGTCATAAGGAGGTTCCTTATGTCCAGTCTATTCTGCAATTTAGTTTTCGTTGCATTCATTGCAGGAAACTCCGCTTCGCAGAGATATGATGTTGGAAATGGAAGCAACGTTTTCAGTGCTTTCGTGGCTATCTCAGGATATTCAGCCTTGACTTTGATCCGGAATGCCGGCAGAGATGTTATGTCAAACATACTCTTCAGCGCACCATCATTTACAAGCTCGAGGAGTTGATCTTCTTCCCGCGCTGACATGGATGATTCACCGGGAACATTCACAAATGGGTCACAGACCCATTCCTCTGCACGTCTTGGGTCATGTGCAGTTGGGAAGTAACGCTCGAATTCTGTTGACAGCGAAGATAGGTGTTCACGCACCAGCTGTGAGCCTCAGTCTCTCCCAAATTCCCAGCTAATGTTGGGAACATGTCAAATATGCCCCTGTCCACTCGCCGTCCCCACAGTTCCAGTTTGGCTGTGAAAGCAGACACTTTATCTGTCAACTTGAAGACAGTTGTCATTCTCCCCTGAAGTGACAAATTGAGTTCATTGAGCAGGTTGAAGATGTCACACAGATAAACGAGTTTTGCTATCCACTCCTCGTCACTGAAGTGTGCTGCCAGTGGTGAATTTTTCTTGAAAGAAATCTCTGTAGCTGCACTCTTAACTCAAAAACCCTGGCCAGGGCTCTCCCCCTTGATAGCCACCTGACTTCAGTGTGTAAGAGAAGGCGTTTGTGCTCTGCATCCATTTCCTTGCAAAGCTGCTCAAACAGACGTGAGTTAAGGGCTTTTGCTTTGATGTGATTGATGACTTCAACAACGTCACTTAATACGCTGTTAAGATCAGGTGACATTTTTCGGCTAGCCAGCATTTCCCTGTGTGTGACACAGTGTGTAGACTGGCATTCAGGAGCAAACTCTTTGACTCAGGTAGGGAAACCAGACTCGTTAAGCCATTCCAACAGCTGTGCTTCGATGTCCTCCGCTATGTCATCGATTCTCCTTGAAACCGTGGTAGCTGAAAGAGAAACCTGTGCCATCTTGTTAGCTGCAGCTTCTCCCAAGAGTTCACAGCACATGTCCTTGGCAGCAGGCAGAATCAATTCTTCACCAACAGTGAAAGGCTCCTTAGCCTTAGCAATACGGCCAGCCACTAAGTACGACGCTCTCAGAGCAGCAGCGTTTGTGGAGCTGGTGGCTCTCAGCACTTGCTTCTGTCCCACTTGCTCACGTTTTACTGCTCAAAAAACTCAACGGGTTTGTCTTTAAGTGCGGGGTGCTTGGACTCAAGGTGCTGAAGCAGTTTTGAGGGCTTCATTGCCTCATTAGACAGCTTGTCTCCACATATCACACACGGGGGGCTTGGAGCGTGTGAGTCACCAGTCGTAATAAAGCCATATTTTATGTATGACTCGTTATATTTTCTGTTGAAGGAAGCTTTCTTCTTTTTTCCAGTCTTGGCTTCAGCTGTCTTTGTGTTATCATCATATAACTATATAACCTTATAACAATTACAGCACGGAAACAGGCCATCTTGGCCCTTCTAGTCCGTGCCGATCTCTTCCTCTCACCTAGTCCCACCGACCTGCACTCAGTCCATAACCCTCCATTCCTTTCCTGTCCATATATCTATCCAATTTAACTTTAAACGACAACATTGAACCTGCCTCAACCACTTCTGCTGGAAGCTCATTCCACACAGCTACCACTCTCTGAGTAAAGAAGTTCCCCTCGTGTTACCCCTAAACTTTTGCCCTTTAACTCTCAACTCATGTCCTCTTGTTTGAATCTCCTCCACTCTCAATGGAAAAAGACTATCCACGTCAACTCTATCTATCCCCCTCATAATTTTAAACACCTCTATCAAATCCCCCCTCAACCTTCTACGTTCCAAAGAATAAAGACCCAACTTGTTCAACCTTTTTCTGTAACTTAGGTGTTGAAACCCAGGTAACATTCTAGTAAATCTTCTCTGTACTCTCTCTATTCTGTTGACATCTTTCCTATAATTCAGAGACCAAATTTGCATACAATACTCCAAATTTGGCCTCACCAATGCCTTGTACAATTTCAACATTACATCCCAACTCCTATACTCAATGCTGTGATTTATAAAGGCCAGCATACCAAAAGCTTTCTTCGCCACCCTATCCACATGAGATTCCACCTTCAGGGAAATGTGCACCATTATTCCTAGATCCCTCTGTTCTACTGCATTCTTCAATGCCCTACCATTTACCATGTATGTCCTATTTTGATTAGTCCTACCAAAATGTAGCACTTCACATTTATCAGCATTAAAATCCATCTGCCATCTTTCAGCCCACTCTTCTAACTGGCCTAAATCTCTCTGCAAGCTTTGAAAACCTACTTCATTTTCCACAACGCCACCTATCTTAGTATCATCTGCATACCTACTAATCCAATTTACCACTCCATCATGCAGATCATTAATGTATATGACAAACAACATTGGACCCAGTATAGATCCCTGAGGCACACCGCTAGTCACCGGCTTCCAAACTGACAAACAGTTATCCACCACCACTCTTTGGCATCTCCCATCCAGCTACTGCTGAATCCATTTTACTACTTCAATATTAATACCTAACGATTGAAACTTCCTAACTAATCTTCCATGTGGAACCTTGTCAAAGGCCTTACAAAAGTCCATATAGACAAATCCACCGCTTTACCCTCATCAACTTTCCTAGTAACCTCTTCAAAAAATTCAATAAGATTTGTCAAACATAAACTTCCATGCACAAATCCATGTTGACTGTTCCTAATCAGACCCTGTCTATCCAGATAATTATATACCATCTCTGAGAATACTTTCCATCAATTTACCCACCACTGACGTCAAACTCACAGGCCGATAATTTCTAGGTTTACTCTTAGAACCCTTTTTAAACAATGGAACAACATGAGCAATATGCCAATCCTCCAGCACCATCCCTGTTTCAAATAACATTTGAAATATTTCTGTCAGAGCCCCTGCTATTTCCACACTAACTTCCCTCAAGGTCCTAGGGAATATCCTGTCAGGACCCGGAGATTAATCTACTTTTATAGTCCTTAAAAGCTCCAGTACTTCCTCTTCTTTAATCATCATAGTTTCCATAACTTCCCTACCTGTTTCCCTTGTCTTATACAACTCAATATCCTTCTCCTTAGTGAATACTGAAGAAAAGAAATTGTTCAGAATTTCCCCCATCTCTTTTTGGTCCACCCTGATTCTCTAAGGGACCAATTTTATCCCTCACTATCCTTTTGCTATTAATATAATGGTAGAAACCCTTGGGATTTATTTTCACCTTACTTGCCAAAGTAACCTCATATCTTCTTTTAGCTTTTCTAATTTCTTTCTTAAGATTCTTTTTACATTTTTTATATTCCTCAAGCACCTCATTTACTCCATGCTGCCTATATTTATTGTAGATAGCTCTCTTTTTCCGAACCAAGTTTCCAATATCCCTTGAAAACCGTGGCTCTCTCAAACTTTTAACCTTTCCTTTCAACCTAACAGGAACATAAAGATTCTGTACTCTCAAAATTTCACCTTTAAATGACCTCTGTTTCTCTATTACATTATTCCCATAAAACAAATTGTCCCAATCGACTCCTTCCAAATCCTTTTGCATCTCCTCAAAGTTAGCCTTTCTCCAATCAAAAATCTCAACCCTGGGTCCAGACCTATCCTTCTCCATTATCATATTGAAACTAATGGTATTGTGATCACTGGACCTGAAGTGCTCCCCAACACAAACCTCCATCACCTGACCTATCTCATTCCCTAACAGGAGATCCAACACTGCCTTTTCTCTAGTTGGCACCTCTATGTATTGCTGCAAAAAACTATCCTGCACACATTTTACAAACTCCAAACCATCCAGCCCTTTTACAGTATGAGCTTCCCAGTCTATTTGTGAAAAATTAAAATCTCCCACAATCACAACCTTGTGCTTACTACAAATATCTGCTATCTCCTAACAAATTTGCTCCTCCAATTCTCGCTCCCCATTTGGAGGTCTATAATACACTCCCATAAGTGTTACTACACCTTCCCCATTCCTCAATTCCACCCAAATAGCCTCCCTAGATGAGCCCTCTAATCTATCCTGCCAGAGCACCACTGTAATATTTTCTCTGACAAGCAATGCAACACCTCCCCATCTTGTCCCTCCGATTCTATCACACCTGAAGCAATTAAATCCAGGTATATTTAGTTACCAATCACACCCCTCCTGTAACCATGTTTCACTAATAGCTACTACATCATACTTCCAGGTATCAATCCATGCTTTAAGCTCATCCACCTTTCTTATAATGCTCCTAGCATTAAAATAAATGCATTTAAGAAAATTTCCACCTCTTACTCTCTGTTTATCACTAACGGTGCAAACAGCTTTACTATTTTCTTTTTCTTCCTTCTTCCCTACATCTGTTCCTACACTTTGGTTCCCCTCCCCCCCTTGTATCTAGTTTAAATCCACTGGAGCCTCTCTAGCAAACCTACCTGCAAGAATATTTGTCCCCCTCCAGTTCAGATGTAAACTGTCCCACCGGAACAGGTCCCACCTTCCCTGGAAAACTGCCTAATTATCTATAAATCCGAAGCCCTCCCTCCTGCACCATGTTTTCAGCCACGTGTTGATCTGCGCTATCTTACTATTTCCAAACCTGCCTCCACGTGGCACTGGTAGCAATCCTGAAATTGCTATCCTGGAGGTCCTGTCCTTTAACTTGACGCCTAACTCCGTAAACTCACCTTTCAGGACCTCCCCACTTTTCCTACCCACGTCATTGGTCCCTATATGGACCACAACATCCGGCTGCTCACCCTCCCTCTTGAGAATAGCGAGAACTCGATCCGAGATATCGCGGACCTTGGCACCAGGGAGGCAACAGACCATCTGGGATTCTAAACCTCTTCCACAGAACCTCTTATCTATCCCTCTAACTATCGAATCCCCTATCACTACTGCTCTCTTCTTTTCCCTCCTTCTGTTCTGAGTTGAGGGTCCCATCTTGGTGCCAGAGACGCAACCACTGCAACTTGTCCCTGGTAGGTCGTCCCCATCAACAGTATCCAAAACGATGTACTTATTATTGGTGGGAACACCACAAGGGTGCTCTGCTCATTCTGTCTATTCCCCTTCCCTCTCCTGACAGTCACCCAGCTACCTGTCTCCTGACTCTTAGGGGTGACTATCTCCCTGTAACTCCTCTCTATTTCTGCCTCTGCCTCTCCAGTGATCCGAAGTTCATCCAGCTCCAGCTCCAGTTCCCTAACTCGGTTTGTCAGGAGCTGCAGCTGGATGCACCTTTCGCAGATGTAGTTACCAGGGACAATTGTGCTCGCCCTGACTTCCCACATACTGCATACGGAGCACTCAACTGCCATAACTGCTGCCTCCATTACCTACTCTTAAGGTAATTAGATTTATGAAAGGAACTTACCCAACCTTACCTCACTTGGAGTGAAGCTCTTCCTCTTGAGCCAAAGCCTTCCTACTCTGTCTCCCACTACTCCATCGCCCGCTACAACGTCGCCCGCTTCGTTAATCTGCTCTCTTTTAAACACTCCTGCTGCCTCTCGATCCGGCTTACACACGCTTACACAGTCGTGCCCCATTCAACTGCCGAAAAAAATGACTGACTTCCATAAACTGCTCTCTTTTAAATGCTCCCGCTGCCTTACGGTCCAACTTACACGCGCTTGCGCAGTCTTGCCCCGTTCAGCTGCCGAAGAAAATGAATCATCGTTAGGCCTTTTATGTCCTCTTCCACCTCTTCCAAAGAAACTCTCAAGCGACATTTGTTTTTTACTCATCGAGTAGTTGTAGGTTAATGATTTACTGATGTCCTTGCGGGGGTAATGACCTCACATGCGTTCAAGTTCAACAGTGTTTGACAGGGAATGAGGAAAGGTGCAGTTGACTCATCATTTCCTGGCGGCCCGGTAGCACATGCTTTGCGGCCCGGTGGTTGGGGACCACTGCTCTAAAGGTTTCTACCTCCTTTTGGAGCATTTTGTATTCTTCTAACCTATCTCGCTTGGCTTGTGCTTCAGGCCGATGTTCTAGGATTTCCTGTCGTAAATTATCTCATTCAGCTTCAGCTTTTTACCGACATTAGTTTTCCATTTCTAATCTCCTGTTCTGCCTTGGCATTCTGTTTTAATTTTATCAAATCCTCAATTAAACAGCCAACTGCCACTGTGTTTTTTTTAATTGTTAAAACTTCCTATTCGACAGCTTCCCTTGGGTGAGTTTCCGCAGGGCATCCCTCAGCAGTTTTCCCTTCACAGCCAGGGTGACTGACAAACTCCTCATATTTCAGTCACTTTTCCAACACATTTCTGGAGGTATCCCCTCCAATCAAAACAAGTTCCTTAATTCATTATCCTGAGTTAACAACACAGCCACAGATCTCTCGGCACCTCACCCATGTGGTCCGACTCAGTCTCTCTCTGAATGAAGAGATTTACCCTCGAGCCCCACGTCGGGCGCCAATTCTTTTACAAGAATCATCCCTTGTAATAATGATCAGTGAGGCACAGAGAATCAGTATTTACTGATAAGTAACTTCTATTGTCTCAACTCAAAAGCAAGTGAGTTCACAGACTAATTCCCTGACCCTCCATGAACAGTCAATGAAGAGAAAAGGTATCACCCGGGAAAGGAGTCTACATTGGCCAGGCGTTCCTCATGGTCCCGATCTCCACATGTCCGTGGGGTCCTTCTTATCCATGATGGTTGGTCTCTGGCTGCTGGAGAGTTATCGCCCCTGCGTATTTGGAGCTCCTGAGTCTTGTACGGTTCCTCATCAATTGAACCATTGGATCCCCATCCCATTGGTTCAAACTCACCTGACCTACCTGGGTCACCTTTTTACTGGTTCTTGTCCAGGGTTACTGTTGTAACGGTGATGAAATCACCAGAGAGACAGAGTCACTGGTAGATAAAAAGCTGCTTCTTTATTCAACACAACAAGGTACAGCAGGCATCTTAACGGACGGAGACGCTTTCCGCAGAAAGGTCTGCTAGCTCAATGTGGGCTCGATATTTATATGCTAAACACAAAGGCAATTGCTACTTAAAAAGCTTTAGACAATGCGTAGACAATGCTTCCTATTGAAGCTACATACAAAATATCACACCACCTAACTTCATCCTTTCCTTCCGACGCCCACATGTCTGGGTTGATATCCACAGCCTTTAGTTCAATCCACAATACATTTATTTGGCATTTTACGTGCTAACATAGAAGACAATTAATATTTATAATGTATAGGTAATACTGTCTTCGAAACTACAGCATCAGGCACCAGAAGCACCTGGTATTTACACCTTTTAGGAAGTCCATTGTGGTGGACTCAATCCACAGTCCTTTGTCAAACAGTTAAAATAGAAGTCTGGTGGCCAAAGTCATTTAAGTGTTAACAAATCATCTACCCCCCAAAAAGAAATCCACTCTAACAGTTACAACCAACATTATTTCATGGTTCTGCCTCCACCGCACCACCCCCCCCCCCACCCAGCCCAGCCTTGTGTAGTTGTGTCTTTCAAATCTAACTGGTTCAAACCAGTTAAATAAGGCAACCCAGACTGAGTCTAAAAAGATTGCAGAATGCTGCTTTGGTAGGTCTGTCATTTTACATAATAAGTAGCTACTCATCTGAGAACGGTTTCAGGTTTAGCAGGTCATTCCTGAAGTTCTTTGTGTCCACGTTCAATTACTCGGATTAGATTATCCCAGAACAAGAATCAGTCCCCAAAATGGTTGGTAACTAAGACAATTGGTTTGTCTGCTTCCACTGTCCTTGATTTGTCAAATCCACTAATTGCATACTGTAGTTTCTTCTGGTCAACAGGTACTTGTCAGTAAATACAGATTTTCTCCTGTGTCTAACTGATCATTATTATGAAGGGTTCATTATAACACTTGTAGTAAAGTACCATGTCGTCTTTGTAATGGCACTTGTGTGCTGGACTCAGGACAGGTCCTCCAAAATGACAACACAGGAATTTTAAATTTGCTGACTCTCTCCACCTCTGAATCTCTCAATAAGTACTGGTTCATGGACCTCTGGTTTCCTCTCCTTGAAATCAATAATCATCTCCTTGGTCTTGCTGATATTGAGTGAAAGGTTGTTGCTGTGGCACCACTCAGCCAGGTTTTCAATCTCCCTCCTGTATGCAGATGTTATCACCTTCCTGATGATAGTGGTATCATCAGCAAACTTGAATATGGTATTGGAGCTGTGCTTAGCCATAGTAATCAGTGTAAAGTGAGTAGAGCAGGGGGCTATGTGCACAGCCTTGTGGTGCACCTGTCATGATGATTATTGTGGAGGAGATGTTGTTGCCAATGCAAACTGACTGAGGTCAGCAAGTGAGGAAATCGATGATCTAGTTGCACAAGGAGCTATTGAGGTTTTGATGCTTATTGATTATTTTTGAGGGGATGAAAGTGTTGAATGCAGAGATGTAGTTGAGTAAGAGCTTGCTGATTTATGCTTCTTTACTGTCCAGATGTTCCAAGGTTGAGTGGAGAGCAGATGGACTGGCATAAATGCTGTTGACCTGTTGTGACAGAAGGCAAGCTGGAGTGGATCCAAGTCATTTCTCATGCAGAAGTTGATATATTTCATCACCAACTTCTCAAAGTACTTCATCACCATGGAGGCAATGTTTGAAACGATCTGATAAGCAGAATTGTATAGATCAATGTATGGGTGATTAAATGTAAGTTTGCTAAGTTATTCATTTAAATAAATAGCTGACAATCAGAATGGGAATAAGATTTTAAAAATTATGCTGCCTATTCTGTAAGAATGCGGAGCCTGTTTGACTTAGATTTGTCGTGGTTCTCTATATTAACTAGTTTTGAAGGGGCTAGTTGCTCAGAGCCATTGAAGTGATTGAGTATTTTCAATTTTTAAGAATACTTTATGTTAAACCAGTGCATAATTTTATTTATGGTTGAAGATGTTATGGACACGCTGGAATCAGAATGGATCTGTGATGAATAGTGATTGTGGTTTAGAAGTCCTCCATCAGTCATGCATTACTATCCAATCTGATTGCCTCAATGACATTGATATACTTAATCTTGTCATGCAGTATGACACCTTTAATGGGTAAAAATTGAGAAGAGGTCAATTTTTTAAAGGGTGTGAGCAATTTTTCATGGTTAAATGCTTTAATTAATCAGAATTTGAACCTTGTTGTCACCACACATGCCCCAATATCCATGAAACTAACAAGACATAGTCACAGATGGATTAGCCTGATGCAAAAGAAGATGCATAGCAACATCACAATCTTTCCAGAGTGGCTAGGTTTTACCGAAGATCAGCTTGAACAGATTTGCAGTGAGAAATTTGAGCAAATTTAGAAAATTGCAGCATTTTCAAAGAGCTGCCACTATTCTAATTTTAACCTTCAAAGCAGCCACTGGCTGTGAGTAGTAAGTCCCTTTTTGCCAAATGCCTTTGTACAATATGTATCATTTAAGAAGCGAGGTGAGTTATGGGACTGTGATGTCCAAGAAGAACTAAGACTCATTTACAATGTGAAAGAAGGGCTACAATTTTACAAAATGAATGGCATGTCACATTAATAAAACCACAGAGGTAATTTTACTCTGTAATTTTCAGTCCTCCTAGCATTATGAAGTCACTTTCGTCTCCTATAAGTTTTGTCGGTATTATATTATCTGTGGTCAGGACTTTCATTTTACAGGTATTCTATCGAAGCAGTAGACTGGCTCGGGTAACACAGGGAGTGGATAACCAAACTGGCGTTCGAAGGGAGACATACCTGTAAAAGAGGGGCGCAGAGTGTTATGAGCAAATCTTGTGCAGAGCAGGTAATCACTCTACATACATCAAAGTTGCTGGTAAACGCAGCAGGCCAAGCAGCGTCTATAGGAAGAGGTGCAGTCGACGTTTCAGGCCGAGACCCTTCGTCAGGACCCTTCGTCAGGTAATCACTCTAGGTGGTTGGCTTGCCCGACACAAAGCATCTCAGGGTCTTCTCTAGGTCCGGGTTTATCTTCTCCATCTGCCCTTAGGATTGGGTGTGAAATCCCAATGGGGCTGACCGTAGCTCCAAGGAGCTGACAGAAGGTCTTCCAGAACTGAGAGCCGCAGTCAGAAACAACGCCCTGGAGGAAAGCCATGTACTCTAAACATGTATTGCTGAATAAGGTTGGCTGTTTCCTCAGTTGACGGAAGCTTGGGTAGGAGCACAAATTGGCAGGCCTGTGAGAACCTGTCCACCAGCACCATAATCATGGAGTACATTGTGATGGTGGCAGACTGGTAATAAAGTCCGTGGAGCTATGGGATTGGGGATGGGAAAGAATGGGCCATGGGTGTGGCAGCCCCTGTGGATGTGATTTGGATTCCATGTTTGGGCTGCAGATGTGACAGGTTGCTATGTTTTATTTGACATCCTCCATCCATGTGTGGCCACCAGAACTGCCTTTTGATGAACACCATTCAAGCAGACTCTAGTTGTGCTGTAATACATGATGCATGTCCCCTCTGTAACATCTGAAAATGACAGAGTTGAGGATGAAAAGGTGGCTAGTGAATGGTTCCCTGGGCTGTTGTGCTTTCTTGATGATACCTCTCACTGGCCCGGTGCCACAACCTGGACCTCGGGAAGATGGGTTCAGGGACAGCGACCAGGTCTGAGTGTTTAAACTGCCTGGAGAGGGCATCCAGCTTCTGATTCTTGGAACCTGGATGGTCAGTAATGATAAAGTCAAAATGGTTGAAAAAAAAGAGACCACCAATCCTGGTGCACATTTAACCATTTTGCCTCTTGAATATAGGTCAGGTTCTTGTGGTCTGAATAGACTACAAGTGGATTCTTAGCTCCCTCCAGCCAATGTCTTCACTCCTCCAGGGCTAATTTAACTATCAACAGTTCTCTATTCTGTCTTAATTTCTCTCCACAGGAGAGAGCAGTCAGGGGAAGACAGCATAAGGATGGAGTTCATGGTCAAATAGGTGACATTTCAAAAGAACAGCCCCAACCACAACATCTGAGGTGTCTACTTCAATGAATGGCAGCACTGGGTTAGGGAGAACAAGGACAGAAGCAGCTGAGAAGTGATGTTTCAATTCCTGTAAAGCCAACTCGGCTTCTGGGATCCAACAAAATGGATCAGAGATTCCTTTAGTCAGAACAGTACGAGCTGCTGTAATGGAGCTGAAGTTGTGGATGAACCACTGGTAAAAATTTGTGAACCCCAGACACCGCTGGAGCTGCTTGATTGTGGTGGGTTGCGGCCAATCTCTGATGGCCTGGGTTTGGCTAGGGTCCATTTGCAGCTTCCCCTTTAAAATAATAAACCAGGGAAAGGAGAGTGTGGGGACAAGGAACTTGCTCTTCTCCAGCTTGATGAATAATTGCTTCTGGAGTAACTATTGAAGGACCTGTCAAACATGCTGGATGTGTTCATTGTAGGCAATGGAGAAGATGAGTGTATCATCCAGGTACACAAAAGCAAAGTGATGTTCCGTCTCTTGGAGACCATCATTGATAAGGGGCTGGAAGACAACAGGGAGCTGACTAAACTGAATGGTAATATGAGATATTCCAAGTGGCCAGTGGGGGAGTAAGATACAGTCTTCCATTCATGACCATCCCAAAAGTGGACCAGGTTGTGGAGGGGTGGATGAAGCCAGATACTAGGGTATCACGGATGTATTCCTCCATTCCTGGAGCTTCTTAAAAACCTCAAGCAGGTCTGCATACGATGGAGGAACTTGGGACATCTCGGAAGAGACAGGAGGCAACTAGGCAGAGGTGGGTAGGCAGGTGGCCGGACAGCAGGAGGACCATGGTTCGTCAACTGTAATGGGCACATTCCTTCCTGCCATCAGTAGTATTTACAAGGAAGTGCTCTCAAGAAGGCAATACA
Source organism: Mobula hypostoma (assembly GCF_963921235.1). Taxonomy (NCBI): domain Eukaryota; kingdom Metazoa; phylum Chordata; class Chondrichthyes; order Myliobatiformes; family Myliobatidae; genus Mobula; species Mobula hypostoma. The sequence continues at coordinate 47,024,246 of NC_086128.1, forward strand.
GGTGTCCCCCGTTTTTTCAACGTTCGCTTTACGAAACCTCACTGTTACGAAAGACCTACACTAGTACCCTGTTTTAGCTTTCAGAAGGTGTTTTCACTGTTACGAAAAAAAAGCAGCGCGCGGGGAAAGTCAGCGCACGAAAAAATCAGCACGCGATAAAAGGCAGTGCGCGCCCCGAGCAGCCACTCTCCCCTGGATTCGGAACTGCATTCTTGCTGGCATTGCTTAAACACGTGCCTGTGAGCAGCCGTTAGCAAGATGAGTTCTAAGGTATCGGAAAAGCCAAAAAGAGCTCGTAAGGGTGTTACACTTAGCGTAAAAATGGACATAATTAAGCATTTCGAAGGTGGTGAACAAAGTAAGGACTAAATGAGTTTGGCTTGTGGAAACTGACGAACATGATGTTGAAGAGGTTTTGCAATCCCATGACTAAGAACTGATAGATGAAGAGCTGATGCAATTGGAAAAGGGAAGGATAACAATTGAAACTGAATACAGTACCGAAAGTGAAGTCATCTAGGAACTGAATGTGAAGGAACTGTGTGAGATTTTCACTGCAATGATAAAGTACGACTTTAATTTTGAAAGGGTACGTAGGTTTAGGGGATATTTGCAGGATGGTTTGAGTCCTTACAAAGAACTGTATGATAGAAAAACGCGCGAGGCTCAGCAGTCAAGCAAGCCTTCCGCATCAGCCACAGCAGACGACGAACCTCGACCTTCGACACCGAGGCAGGCAGTCATAGGAGAAGATGAGCTGCCTGCTCTAATGGAAACAGACGACGAGATGACACCCCAGTGTCCCACCACCCCGCGATTCACGGAGAATGCAGCGGTAGCCAGGAGGCACACAGCACATCTTTAAGAAAAAAGCCGAAATAAACATGCTAATTAATTAGGTGCCACCCGACACGTAATTATCGTAATTATCTAGACTTTTGATGAAGGGTCTCGGCCCGAAACGTTAACTATATTCTTTTCCATAGCTGCTGCCTGGTCTGCTGAGCTCCTCCAGCATTTTGTGTGTGTCATCATCCAAGCCATGCATCTTTTCACAGCTACCCTCAGGCAGCAGCCATAGAAGCCTGAAGTTGAGCACTAGCAGGTTCAGAACAGCTAGTTGCCTTCAACCATTCGGTTCTTGAACTCACTGGAAAAGCTCTAATCACTACTACAGTTTATCAAGACTAGGACTGCTTTGACCATTTTGCAGTCAAATGGACTTTGGTTTTTTTTGCTCTAATAATGTTCTTTTTTTTAAAATATGTTTAATTTGTTTGTTTATTGCGAATGTTGCTACGTGCCTGTGATACTGCTGCACTCAAACTTGTCCTTGCGTCTGTGTACACATGTGCATGTACATAGCACGATAAACTCAACTTTGACAGAAATGGAAACCCCATCACCACATTTACAACATTTTCAGAATTGTCTTTTTTAGAATGGAATGTATCCTAATTATCCAAGACTAGAGAGCCCTTTATTAGCTGGATGTCAAATAATTTTAAAAACAAAAGTCCTGGAAGTACTAAGCAGTTCAGGTAGTGTTATGCATGGGGGACAAACACAGTTAATCTTTCATATCAATGACATTTCATTAAGACTCATTGACCTGTAATTTAAACACTTGATTATCTTACACAGATACTACCTGACCTGTTGTGTAACTCTGACTCTTTATTTCATATTTCCAACATATGCATTTTTTCAATTTTCAGTCCCAAATAATATGTTCAGACTGCTACATAGGATCTTTCAAGATGCCCAGGCAGTGATGTGAATTAACAATTGAAATCTAAGATCTCTTCTTAGATGTACTGACAATATACTGTATAGTCAACTGATTAGTCCATGTTATAAGATGCTGGATTAAATGTACAAGTTCTGCAGGCAACTTCACAGTAGCACAGTGTGAGGCTAGATGAAATATTCAGAAGTGCTCCCACTGTTTCTCCCAATAGTAATAACACAAAGAAGTTCTGTCCTTTCCCGATGGGATTTTCATCATCACCTTTAAAACCCAAGAATTTGAAGATTAAAAAAATTGGAAGATGCTGGAAATCCAAACGTAACACAGAAAATGCAGGAAACGCTCAGCAGGTAAGGCCACATCTGTGAAAACACTGCTCCTGTGAAGGAGGAGGAGGACAGAAAAGCAACTGGAACTGGAGGCCAGACAGAACAGCAACAGCCTTATCTCCCTGTTGGTGTCAACTAAAGGAGAGAGGTGAATGTTCGTTTGTTAGATGTTCTGGTGTGTGTTTCATGATAAACTCTCAGTGGTGCTCCAATGTGTTGGTTTTGTCGAACTCTTGTTCCCTCTACCTTGAAAACACAAAGGTCAAATGCCATCCATTTTACTTACCTAGGGAGTTCTCCATAATTCTGACCACAGTCCACATACCACCAGCAGCCAACTGCAATCAAGTGCATGATGCCATAATCCTGATGCAGTTTATTCATAGTTATGGATTTCAACCAGTCTTGTTTGAAGTAATTCCTCCCCAATTACCATCCGCATATAACTTTTAGCACCAGAGGTCCCAACACACGAGATCTCTGTTATACTACGATAAGGAATGCCTCCCATTCCATACCCAGAATGCACTTCTGTAAATCGGATCACTTGGCTATCCTTCTACTGGCATACAAACAGAGCAAAACTCCAGGGATTAGGACAACAAAGGGCTGGTCGCCAGAGGTAGAGGAGTGGCTATGGCATTGCTTCGAGTCGGTGGACTGGGCCACATTCAAGGACTCATCTGTGGATCTGAATGAATACACTGTGGTTGACACAGATTTTATTAAAATAGTTGTAGATGAGTGTGACCCACAAAGTCATTCAGGTTCTTCCCCAACCTGAAGCCCTGGATGAACTAGATTTGCTGAGGTCTGGATCAGAGGCATTCAAGTCTGGTTACAACAGGTCCAGGTATGATCTCCCGAAAGCCATCTCATGGGCGAAGTAGCAATTCTGGACTAAATTTGAATCAACAAAGATTGCTCGACAGTGGTAGCAGGGCTTGAACACTACCACCTCTTAAAGTTAAATCAAGTGACAGCAGGGCTTTGTTTCCAGATTAGATCAATGCCTTCTATGCTCATTTTGACCATCAAAACATGGAAGAACCCTCATGATCTCCCACATACCCTGATGATCCTATGATTTCCATCTCTGAGACTGACGTGCAAGCAGCCTTCAGGAGGGTGAATCGACGAGAAGTATTTGGTCCAGACAGGATATCTGGCCAAGTACTGAATGGTTGTGCTGATCAGCTGGCTGGTGTGTTCACTGAGATCTTTAACCTCTCGCTTTGGCAGTCTGAGGTACCCAACTGCTTCAGGCAGGCTTCAACTGTACCGATGCCTAAGAAGAATATGGTAACTTGCCTCAACGACTATCATTCGATAGCACTTACATTCAAAGTGATGAAATGTTTGAGAGGTTGGTGATGAAACATATCAACTCCTGCCTGAGAAGAGACTTAGATCCGCTCTAGTTTGCCTACCAGAGCAACAAATCCACAGCAGAAGCCATCTCACTGGCTCTTCACTCAATGCTGAAACATCTGGACTGCAAAGACGCATACATCAGGATGCTCTTTGTTGACTACAGCTCAGCATTCAATACTATCATCCCCTCAAAAATAATCAATAAGCTCCAAGACCTTGGCCTCAATACCTCCTTATGCTATTGGATCCTGGATTTTCTCACTGGCAGACCCCAGTCAGTCTGAATTGGCAACAACATCTCCTCCATGATCTCCATCAGCACAGGTGCACTTCAGGGCCATATGCTTAGCCTCCTGCTCTACTCGCTTTACGCTTATGACTGTGTGGCTAAGCAGAGCTCCAATGTCATATTCAAGCTTGCTGACAACACCTCTGTCATAGGCTGAATCAAAGGTGGTGATGAATCAACCTATAACAGGCAGATTGAAAATCTGGCTGAGCAGTACCTGTCATAACGGGGCACTGGTGGCAGACCCAAATGCAAGACAGACACTGAAGTACTAGGAACAGGACTTGACTAGAGAGCAGGGACAAGAATACAGACTTGGGCTAGGACATTGGCTAGGCAAGCGGGACCAGGACAAGGAACTGGGAACTAGGAGCCTGGGCTTGGTCTCCGAGCCGGAGACTGGACAAAGACCCAGAACCTGGGTCTTGACTCGGGCTCGGACCCCGGAACTAGGCAAGGACATAATGTGGCAACAGGACTGGACGTGAGACTGCTGGACAGGACGAGGGAACCCCAGCACTGGGCTGGGTGAGGCACATGGACAGGACGAGAACACGAAGCCTTGACTTGGACTAGAAGAGGTACTCCTGGGTTGGGCGAGGCACAAGGACAGGATGAAACCCCGAAACCTTGACTTGGTCTTGGGAGATAGGAACGCAGAACACAGACAGACAGTTCCCAACAGAAGGTAGCGGCAAATTGCCGGACCTACCTAGCGAAGACATGGACACAGAGACGGTTCCCAACATGAGGTAGCGGCAAATGGCCGGACCTATCTAGCGAAGGCGTGGACACAGAGACGGTTCCCAACACAAGGTAGTGGCAAACAGTTGAACCTACCTAGCGAAGGTGTGGACACAGAAACAGTTCCCAACTCAAGGTTGCAGCAAACAGCCAGACCTACCTAGCGAAGGCATGGACACAGAGGCAGTTCCCAACTCAAGGTAGCGGCAAACAACCGGACCTACCTAGCAAAGGCGTCGACACAAAGAGACAGTTCCAAACAACGAAAGACAATTCCTTATCTAGACACAGCAAGGCTCCAGTGTTGCTCCAGCAGTAGAACCTGACAGCGATACAGGCAAGGACGCAGGCAAGGTTGCAGGACAGTCTTCAGGCCAAGGCTTCAGGAGGAAGGTGAAGGGAAGGGAACAGTCCAGCAACTGAAGCTGAACCCAGGAGCTGTTTATGTAGGCAGCCCAAAATGTGTCTCAATTAAGGCACACACAGGACAAGGGAAAACCTGGAATAAGGATCAGTGGACCAGACCATGACAGTACCATAACATCAACCTCTTACACAATGTCAGCAAGACCAAGGAGCTGATTATAGACTTCAGGAGAAGAAGCCAGAGGTCCATGGGCCAGTTCTCATTGGAGGATCAGAGGTGGAGAGGGTCAGCAAGTGTAAATTTGTCAAGGTTATTATTTCGGAGGATCTGTCCTTCGACCAGCATGCAAGTGCAATTATGAAGAAAGCAGAGCAACACTTCTACTTCCTTCAGAATTTGCAGCGATTCAGAATGACATCTAAAACTTTGACAAATATGTAGTGGAGAGTATATTGACTGGCTGTATCATAGCCTGGTAGGGAAACGCCTTGAATAGAAAACCCTACAAAAAGGAGTGGATATCACCCAGTCCATCACAAGTAAAGCTCTCCCCACCATTGAGAACATCTACATGAGAAGCTTTCGCAGGAAAGCAACATCCATCATCAGGGACCCCACCATCCAGGACAAGTTCTCTTCTCGCTGCTGCCATCAGGAAGAAGGTAAATGAGCCTCATGGCTCACACCACCAGGTTCAGGGATCCCTCAACCATCAGGTTTTGAAATAAAGGGGATAACTTCACTTGTCTTGGCTCATCATTGAAATGTTCCCAGAACCAGTAGACTCACTTTCAAGGGCTCATCATCTCATTTTTTTGATACTTATTGCTTATTTATTTATTATAATTTCATTCTTAATGTATTTGCACATTTTGTTATCTTTTACACACTGGTTGAATGCCCAAGTCTTTCATTGATTCTCTTATGGTAACTATTCAGTTATTATTCTATAGATTTGTTGAGTATGCCTGCAAGAAAACGAATCTCAGGGTTATATATTGCGACGCTGCGTGGGGGGAGGGGGTCACAGGGGGGAGGGGGGCACAGAGGGGAGGGTATGTAGTCGACAGCCCGACCCAGCATTTCTAATGACCAACGCTGTTTATTGTTCTTGTGTTAAAATGCTTTTGTGGGATTATGGTGGTAAGTTCCAGTTCATTTATTGTTACATTTTTAGTTTGGGTTATACAGTTATTCACCTATGCATTTGTGGGTCACTCTGACTGTAACCAGGTTGTGTGATGGTCACCTTCCCCGTCTGTATGAAACTGGCTGGGTTCCAGGTCATGGTGCCCCGTCTGTTTTGTGTTTATCACAATAAAGCGCTTGTTGAGTTAACGAGCTTCCTCATCTGTTATTGTGGACTAAATACTCGCTATTTTGGTGTCAGGAGTGGGATGCAAGAACTACGACGTCGGATAGTGCCTTAAGACCCGGGGAATAAGACGAGGGACCGAGCAGTACGCCTCCTCCCCACCCACGGGCAGGGCTCCAGAAGACGAGACCCAGAGGGAGGATCTGAGAACCGAGCATTGTGCCTTCCTAGGTCGCCCCGATGGAGCAAGCGTATCCAGGCTCCACAACCCAGGGGACATGGCAGAACGCATCACTCGTCTCCATTGCGACCTGCACCGGGGAGCCCAAGATGCCATGGCCATGGGAGGTTGGGCAACATGGCTGGCACCACCAATGCTGCTGGAGCAAGAGGAAGACCAACGGGTCTTGACGATTAGTGCCACAAGACCCACCCTGAAGCTCTCCAGATACAATGGTACCAGCCGCCTGGAGCCTTACCTGATGCAAGCCAAACTTGCCGCATGGCACAACGGGTGGAGATCCACCAAGACGACGGTGCACCTTGCCCTGGCACTGGAGCGAACAGCATGACTACAGGGCCTCGTAGTGGCATTGGAGAGGCATTTCGAGCAGAGGCCGTTGGTGGACGCAATGAGGGGAGAACTGTGAAGCAGACGGCGCTGCATGGGAGAAAGCCTGGGGTCATTAGCAGTTGATCTCCACTGTGCTCGGCAAGGCTACCCTTAGTTTCCTCCCGCGGCCCAGGAAGAGCTTTCCCTCCATGTCTTTGTAAAGGCGCTGACGCCAGAGCGCCTTTGGCAGCATATTTGCCTGGCAGCATATTACCAGACGAAGCTGGCCTTCATAACAAGGGAAATTGAGTATAAGAGCAAAGAGGTCCTTCTGCAGCTGTACAGGGCCCTGGTGAGACCACACCTGGAGTACTGTGTGCAGTTTTGGTCTCCACATTTGAGGAAGGACATTCTTGCTATTGAGGGAGTGCAGCGTAGGTTCACAAGGTTAATTCCCGGGATGGCGGGACTGTCATATGTCGAAAGATTGAAGTGACTGGGCTTGTATACTCTGGAACTTAGAAGGCTGAGTGGGGATCTTATTGAAACATATAAGATTATTAAGGGATTGGACACGCTGGAGGCAGGAAGCATGTTCCCGCTGATGGGTGAGTCCAGAACCAGAGGCCACAGTTTAAGAATAAGGGGTAGGCCATTTAGAATGGAGTTGAGGAAAAACTTTTTCACCCAGAGAGTGGTGGATATATGGAATGCTCTGCCCCAGAGGTTGTGGAGGCCAAGTCTCTGGATGCTTTCAAGAAAGAGATGGATAGAGCTCTTAATGATAGCGGAATCAAAGGTTATGGGGATAAGGCAGGAACTGGATACTGATTGTGGATGATCAGCCATGATCACAGTGAATGGTGGTGCTGGCTCAAAGGGCCGAATGGCCTACTCCTGCACCTATTGTCCACTGTCTATTGTCTATTGTCTATTGCCTATTGAAGTGCTGGCCGAGGCGGAGAGGGCAGAAGCAATTTTAGCCCCCCCCCAAGGTGTTCCAGCACGCCATGAGCCCAGAATTGTGTCACTGAGAGTGAGGAAACTGACGAGGAAGAGTCTGTGAGACAGGTCCGACCAGCAATGCGCTGATCCCACTGTGGGCCCCAAAATGATTTCTGTTACCGGTGCAGTGTGGCAGGCCATTTGGCCCGGGACTGCCCCGCACCAGCACCACGCCGCAGCGCAGAGCAGCCATTGGGGAACGCCGAGCGGGCAGCGCTGCCCGAATCCTCCAACAGAACCCCTCCGTTGTCGACCCTGCGGGTGGGCTGTTTGGGTGAAGAGCAAGGCTTATACATGGACTGCGTGGCGGAGGGCATTCGTTGCCGTGTGTTGGTGGATGCGGGATCAACCATCACTGTCATCCGTTCCTGTGTTCTCCCCAACACGGACCAGCCATCCACACCTGGCTGGTAACAACAACGTTCCAACTGGCGACAGTCACCGACGACTGTGCGGCGATATGAGGGAAGAGGTGGCTGCGCCTCGCAATGGGGAAACTCACAGTGGAACACGAGGTGCGGTTTAGCGGCACCCGGCCTGGACCTGCAGACCCGCTGGGCATGGATGCGGTGTGGATGTGGCGGGGGCAACGCTGTTCCTCAGGGCTGAAGGCGTAGCGCTCTGGCTGGGCAGATCCAGGAAGTAGACTGGGCGGGCACTGCAACAAGCACCACACCGGTTTCACAGCGGGCCACGGCAGTGCAGCACACCTCACGGCGACCGAACGCAATGCAGCTGAACCAGAGGCAAGCGGTGGCGGTGGTGCTTCAGGTGACAGCCGGCGACGACCTCCACACTATGGACCACGAGCAGGTGAGCGATGCCCTGCTGGCCCGGGTAAGGGAATGGCTGAGTGTGGGTCGTCAGCTGGAGTGGGCAGAGGTTTCCATCCTCGTCCAGAGACAAAAACCCTATCCTCACTGGCGATAAGCGACGGGATGCTGTTCCGGCAGTGGCAGTGGTCCAGCGGCTGGTGGACCCCGGGGGCTCCAAGCCATGGTGCTGCGGTGGGGCTGGAGGGGTCGGCCATTTTGGAGTTGCAAAGATGTTGGACAGGCTTCTACTGGCCTGGGTACAGGCAGGACGTGGAGCTATTTGTGCACTGCTGCGACGCTTGCACAAATAGAGCGCCAATGCAGCAGCACCTGATCGGGGCCCCAGTATGGATCTACTGCCCCTCCCGGACCATCCTCCAAGCTGGGAAGCCACTGGAAGGGGACGGGAATGGTGCTCAACCGCATCTCTGGTATGGTATATTGGATGCGGTTTCCTGAGCGGCTGAAGGCAGTTGTGCTGCACTGGGACTGGCTGCCACCATATTGGCCCTTGGCCACCACCAACCCAGTGAGGCTGAGTGAAGGAAGTGATACTCCGGGTGCCCTGCCTCATGCCATCCTGGATTAGGGGGAGGGTTGCAGGCTCCAGAAACTCCGAGAGCCCAGGCTGCGGCAGCCACCACTGGGTCTTGTGTACTTTGTTATGGACTCTGGAGTTTTCAAAGACAACTGACCACTCAGGTGGGGGCAGCACGATGCTCCATGGAGGGGCGGGGGGCGCAGGGAGACACCAACGCTTGGATGCTTGGATTATACAGTTATTCACTTGTGTCTTTGTGGGTCACCCTAGCTGTAACCGAAGTGTGTGATGGTCACCTCTCCCGTCTGTATGAGACTGGATTTGTTCTCATTCATCGACTATTAACCCATAACCTATTTCCCTGCATTTGATTCAACTCCCTCCAGGTTCTCCCATTCATCAATACACAATATTCAATCAGTCTACTGACCTGCATATGGGAGCTCCTAGAGAAGACCAGGTCGTTACAGGGAGAACCTGCAAACTCCACACAGATAGGTCATCATTCCAGTACTAATTCAGGGTGCTGGAGCTGTTAGGCAGCAGCTCCATGAGCTACATTTCTGTAGAACCTGAACGCAAAAAGAGGAGAGAGAACTAACACAGAAAGCTGGAATGGTGAGAGACAGAAGACAGAAGTCACTGGAAATTTCAAATAAAAAAGGAAGTACTCAGTCTGTACTGCTCCACATAATGCTGAATGCCTCCCTGGGGCAGATTCCACAGCGAATTTCGGCAGACTGGGATTTGATGGAATTGTTGAGCAATGATAAACCATGCCTCACAAGAGCATCTGACAGCCCGTGTTGTCGACAAACCAATGCTTGTATGGCTCAAGAAATGGAACTAGCATCCAGACAAGTGCTGTACAGCACTGTTTGCGAAGCCAGCCTCCTCCTGCAATGTGTCAGCCTGAAATCAAATCATGGAGCATATGGACTTGCAAAATGTGCGGCTGTAAAACCCAATTTCTGGGTAATATTTTTATTGTAATGACGTCTGTAGCCTGGGAGAAATACACACTCAAGACCACAAATACTTTTTCAGGTCTTTAATTCTTTTATCAGTTTTAGATGTTTTCATGCAGAAAGAGAGTATTAAAATAAAAACAACAACATGAATTAAAAAAATGAACAATTCCTGCTGTTACAATCTCAGCTCAATTTCGGTCCACAGACTTGTGTATCAACTAGTTACGTATGCAGTATCAAAATAAGTATGAACAAAATATATAGAACCAATTTGGTAGTGACAGATCTCAAAAAACAATACAAACAACATTAGAATCCCACCAACCCTGTACCTTATACACAACATCAAAATGTAAATAAATACATCTCATCTTTACTAAGAGATATATTCACTTTGGTACCACTTGCTTAACTTCCAAACACGTATAGGCTGAACCCTGAAATGAGTTGTCCTTGCTCATGCTATGTAAATAGAGATTCACATTACTCTGTTACATTCACACTCGGTCATGAAACAATAAAGTAAAACAAAAATAAACCCTTACAAGAACTTTTACAATATATTACCTTATAGTTAAATTACTAGAGAGACTAACCTACCAGGCCGATAAGGAACTTTGCACAACCACGCTATCCAATGCCGATGCCTGACTCACAAAAATCTAAAGCATCTACATGAAATACATGTCAAATTACCAACATTCTAGATTTACAAAGCAAGTATACACAAACTTACATGGGAATTATCAAATATTATTCACCTTTCTGCACCAAACCTGGGAAAAGCAGCTCCCAGTACTTGATGTTTGTTCCAGAACGTTGTAACTCTTCTTTCTACTCTGCATGTGCATAATGACATCACCATTTTTTCTTAAGGATACAGGCAGCTATTTTAGAATTACCAGGATGAATACTTAAGGGCACTTTAGCAATAAAAAATAATATTCAACAGTCACCTGGTTACATGAAAGTAGAGACACAGTAAAACATTAGACGTATGTGTAGAACTCTTCCTTGAAATTTGACTGTCCCATTCTAAACTGGGTTTAATAATGCATCTAAATAGTGATGATCCTTTCCCACATCTTGCATTCATCAGCCACTCTATCTAAATAAATTAAATGATTGTGTTTGCATTTGTGTTCCCAGTGAGCAGGCATTATTGTTGTCACAGCCCTTCTTCATGGTGCAGCACTCCAGGAGAAGTGACTAGTTCACAGGCAGTAGAAACTAATGGTAAGAGACATCTGGAAATATAAAGGTTAAATTCATCTTCAGAAAATAAACCTGATATTGGATAGAGTGGGGAGAAAAAAACAATGAAATTACTTCATCTGTTTCCCAATATCAGTGGTGGTAAGTGCTTGTGTCACAATCACAGACTCTGCTGAAGAGTCTCCGTGTCCCCGCAGGTGGGCTGCACAGTAGATTATGCAATTATGCTCATGAATATGCATGTGTCAGCTAATTGTTATTTCATTGTGGCAATATTTAACTCCCTTCTTTTTGTTGTAGCACCTGGCGAGACTTGAGCAAAGCACAGCAACATTACGCTTCATGCTTGCATTTGGCCTTGCCTGAGAAAGTGGACTATCGAGTCGACTGACTATGAAGACCAGCGGTATTCATTTTATGTTTTGATATTCCTTTCAGCCGTAGTGCTAGTTTTGTGGTTGAGAGTTTTAGTTAATGGCCTTGTTTGGCCTGGCATTTATTGTTTTCTTTTCCCTTAAAAAGAAATTTTCTTGTATCCATTTTCTGACTTGTGCTTTTCAGTAACCTTTTTGTGGAGTTGCTTGGAGTCTCTTTTGTCTTTATGGTATAGTTTTTGCCAGGATACTGACTCACCAACAGTTGGACCTTCCAGATACAGATGAATTTTTACTACAATCAATTGAAACACCTTGATTGCAAACAGGTCTCTAAAAACAGATCTCCATTTAACTAATTATGTGATTTCTAAAACCAATTGGCTGCACAAGAGATTATTTGGTGTGTCATGTTCAAGGGGTGAATATTTATGCTATCAATTACGTTGTGTTTTATATTTGTAATTCATTTAGATCACTTCATAGAGATCTGTTTTCACTTTGATACATGAGACTTTTTGTGTTGATCAGTGTCAAAAAAGCCAAATTAAATCCACTGTGATTCAATGTTGTAAAACAATAAACCATGAAAACTTCCGGGGAGGGGGGGCAGAAATACTTTTTTATAGGCACTGGTCGTGTCTGATCGTGAGCCACAATTCATTTCCACTTTTGGAAGGCTTTCTGCTCTCCTGTGGGAGCCATAGCCAGCTTCTCATCTGGTTTCCACCTCCAATCCACTGGCCAGACTGGGAGGGTGAATAAGGAGTTGGAGACAGCCCTTTGCCTCTTCCAACCCCGCGTCCTGCTTTGGGCAGGGATTGCCCACAATAGACTTCAGTCATCCACCATGTGTATGTTCCAGAACAGATTCCAGCCACTACTCTTCCCTGACCAGGAGATAGATGTAGGAGTTGCAGCTGCGGATCATCTGATCCAGCGCTCCAAGTGTACCTGGAGATGAGCCAAGGCTTCTGTGCTGCATGCGCAGAAACAACATGCCTGGCAGGTTGATCGGCACTGCCGACAGGTGAGGCCTTTCAAGCCAGGAGAGGAGGTCTGGCGGCGCCTCCTGGTATCTCATTGGGTAGGGGTAAGATACCTTCCTTGTGGATCGGGAAGGGTATAGTCCTGAAGAATGTTGTTAGGATCCAAGAAGGTGAAGGACATCTTGGACATCTCTCATCTCTCATCTGGGACTTCCTGTGGGCAAAAGTCCGTGGCATCTCAGGAGCTGTGCCTTGGGAGGGGACCCTGTCACAACCACGATCTCTGCTAAAGATTCTATGCACCCTTGTAGGTGGACTACACAACAGATTCAGGAATTGTGCTCATGAATATGCATGTATCAGCTAATTACTATGGCCATATTTAAGTCCATTCTTTTTGTTGTAGTGCTTTTTGAAAACATTACACTGCCTGCTTGAATTCGGCCTTGCCTGAGAAAGTGGACTGTCGAGTCAACTGATGCTGGAGACCAGCAGTATATATACATATACTTGCAGTTCCATTCTGTGTGTGATATCAGTGTATAGTTGTTAAAGATTATAAAAAACAGATAAATATTTAATAAAATAAAATTATGTTGCCAGATAACAGAAGTTAGTGTCTTGCAACCCTACATTTCTGTCACCCTTAATATCTCTTTTCTCTTATATTTAAGCCATTGAAGTCATTTTAGAAGTCATAAAGTTGGTGCCAGATATTTTCTTAAAAGCAGATAATGCTAGAGAGACTCCATAGGTTAGGCAGTATCTGTGGTGATCGAAAACCATTTCCTGAAATAGCAACTCTGTTTCTCTCTGTCCAGATGCCGCTGATAAGACCATAAAATATAAGAGCAGAATTAGACCATTTGGCCCATCGAGTCTACTTCGCTATTTCATCATGGCTGATCCATTATTCCTCTCAGCCTCAATCTCCTGCCTTCTCCCTGTATCCCTACATGCCATGACCAATCAAGAATCTATCAACCTCTTGGACTCCATAGCCACATGTGGCAAAGAATTCCACAGATGCACCACTCTCCGACTAAAGAAATTCCTCCTCATCTCTATTCTAAAAGGATGCCCCTGTATTCTGAGACTCTGTCCTCTGGTCTTAGACTCTCCCACCATAGGAAGCATCCTCACCAGATCCACTCTATCAAGGACTTCCACCATTTGATAGGTTTCAATGAGGTAACCCTTTATTCTTCTGAATTCCAGTGAATACAGGCTCAGGGCCAAAAAAAGCACTCTTCATGTGACAACCTGGTCAATCCTGGAATCATTTTTGTGAACTTTCTTTGCACCCTGTCCAGTTTCAGCACATTCTTTCTAAGCTAAGGGGACTAAAACTGCTCACCAGTGCTTTATAAAGTCTCAACATTACATCCTTGCTTACATTCTATTTACTGTATCTTGAAATGAATGCCATCACTGCAATTGTCTTACTCACCACAGCCTCATCCTGCAAGTTAACCATTATGGAATCCTGCACAAGGACTCCCAAGTTCCTTTGTGCCCCAGATTTTTGTATTTTCTCTCCATTTAGATAATAGTCAACCCTTTCATTTCTTCTGCCAAAGTACATGATCATGTACTTCCCAACAATGTATTCTATCTGCCATTTCTTTGCCCATTCTCCTAATCTGTCCAAGTCCTTCTGTAGCTTCTCTAATTCCTCACATCTACCTGCCTTTCCACCTATCTTCATATTGTCTGCAAACTTTGCAAAAATGCCATTAATACCATCATCCATCCAAATCATTGACATATAACGTAAAAAGAATCAGTCCCAATACAGACCCCTGTGGAACACTGCTAGTCACCGGCAGCCAACCAGAAAAGGCTCCATTTATTCCCACTCTTTGCCTTCTACCAATCAGCCACTGCTTTATCCATGCTAGAATCTTTCCTGTAATACCAGGGGCTCACAGCTTGTTAAGCAGCCTCTAACAGATTTGTCTGGGAAAATTTCCCCTTGAGGAAACCATGCTGACTATGGTCTATTTTATCATGGGGCTCCATGTACCCCAAAACCACATGTCTAACAATTGACTCCAACATCTTCCCAACCATTGAGGTCAGACTAACTAACCTATAGTTTCCTTCCTTCTGTCTCTCTCCCTTCTTGAAGAGTAGAGTGACATTTGCAAGCATCCAGTCTTCCAGAGAAACTGCTGCGAAACTCTGCCTTTAAAATCTCGACCGTCGCCCTGATTAAAAGTAGCTCTTTTTATGCACCCTTGACGTGGATTGTCCAATTGAGAGGAAATTGTTACGAAGCTCTGCTTTTTAAATCTTGAATGCAAACCTGACTGAATGGTAGCTCTTTTTACGCACTGCCTGCTGCTGATTGGTCCCTTCGCAACTCAGAGTACTTGCTGCAAAACTCTCCTTTAAAATCTTGATTGCCATCCTGAATAAAATGTGGCTCATTTTATGAACCTCTGATGTGATTGTCCAACTCCATGATCTGCTGGTTTTGTTTAAGAATTCAGAATCTGCATTTTTTTCCCTTATTGATTAGCTCGAGACCTTCCTGGAGCAACAAAAAAGATGACAGATGAATTCAAAGGATCAGCCAGAATTTGTGGAGGGAAATAGGCAGTCAATGGTTCAAAACCATTCATCTTTCTGCCTCATTTTCTTCTGTTGTCCACTTCTACTAAACATATGTAATGTCCTGGTTAAGATTTTTACTGCTATGCTGTAGATATTTCATTTTAGCAGTTCTGTAAAAGTAGTATGTTCTGCTTTTAAGATATCTTAGTTTCAGCTGAAAGGTAAGGGGCTATGATGTTCAACTTAGGAATGTTGTGTCAGCCAAGCAGGATGGAAGAATCAGAAGAAAGTCTGAGAGAGCGGGGCAGCGAGAGATTTGTGATGGACAGTGTGGTTTGCAGGAGCTGTAAAAGAGGACAGGAGGGAAGATGGCTGAGGATGCCATGTGAAAGAGCATCCCTGTTGCACAAGTTGCTTTGTGTAGATGCCCCAAGGAGGAAGTGCCAATACTCCCAAGAGAGAACCCATTTGTTCAAGATATGTAGTATTTCGAGCAAAGTTTGGAATGGGGTGTGTGCTTTCATGCAGACCTTGGGTCCAGTGTATGAGTAAAAAGCAACTACAAGATGACCTCCAACTTCATGTGCAAATTTGGATTGATTTAACTGTAATGGGCCCTCTTATTTTCTTTCTATTTTCTTTTTCCTACTAATGGTTCAAAAAAGCTGAAATTTGTAAATATACCTCCTTTATAATTTTATGCGGTGTACGATTTGCTATATCTTCCTGACTGATGTTGTTGTTCGTCCTTCGTAGTCGAAGATGACCATGGCTTCAAAGTCAAATGGGAGATTGGTAGCTGTGGGTCCGGAGGTGACTGATGAGGCCAATCCGGGCCCTGAAGGCTCGCCCACATGTGGGACACAAGTGGGTGGGTGCTGTCGTGGCAGTGGATGCTGCTCGGGCCTTACGCACAGCACGCTTTCGTTGCACCTCGATGATGCGCACGACTTCAGCTGCACGGGCTCCTGTGGTGATCTTGCTGCGCCAAGCTGGACGGTCGAGGGCAAGCGTCTCCCACGTGTTGATGTTGACACCCAGGCCTTTGAGGGACGCTTTGAGGCAGTCTTTGTAACGTTTCTTCTGCCCCCCGACTGAGCGCTTGCCCTGACACAGTTCTCCGTACAGCAGCTGCTTAGGCAATGGGCTGTCTGGCATTCTGACCACATGTCCAGCCCACCTGGCTTGGGCTTTCAGCAGGAGGGTGTAGACGCTGCAGAGCCCAGCTCGTTCCAGGATTTCCGTGTCGGGGACTTTGTCCTGCCACCTGATGTGGAGGAGTCTGCGGAGACAGCTCAGGTGAAAGTGGTTGAGCTGTTTGGCGTGTCTGCTGTAGACAGTCCAGGTCTCGCTGGCGTAAAGGAGGGTGGTAAGGCCCATTGCACAGTAAACCTTCAGCTTAGTGGTAAGGCTGAGTCCTCTCCGCTCCCAGACGTTCTCACGGAGTCTCCCAAAGGCGGCGCTGGCTTTGGCAATCCTGTTGTTGACCTCAGCGTCTATGTTCACTGCGCGAGAGAGTATGCTGCCCAGGTAGGTGAAGTTGTCGGCTGCCTGGAGGTTCTGGCCCTTCACCGTGATGCGTGGCTCCTGGTATGGCTTTCCTGGGGCAGGCTGGTACATAACTTCGGTCTTTTTCGTGCTGATAGTGAGACCGAAGTTGTCGCAGGCTTGTGAGAAGCAGTCCATTTCACGCTGCATCTCCTGCTCTGTGCTGGCGTTGAGTGCGCAGTCATCAGCAAACAAGTCTCTCGCACCTTTGTAACTGCCTGCAGGCGCCTAAGGTTGAACAACCTGCCGTCAGTCCTGTATCTGACGTGGATTCCTTCTTCGTAGTTACGGAAGGCATCTGTCAGCATGGCAGAGAATACCATACTTAACAGAGCCGGGGCAAGAATGCAGCCTTGTTTGACGCCATTTGTCACTGGGAAGGCCTCCGACTCGTCGCCGTCATCCAGAACTTTCACCGTCATACCGTCATGGAACTGCCGGACGATTGTAATGAACTTGCTGGGGCAGCCAAACTTCTCCATGATCTTCCACAAGCCTTCTCTGTTGACCGTATCGAAAGCCTTGGTTAGATCGACAAAGGTCACGAGGAGGTCACTGTGGTGCTCCTGGCATTTTTCCTGGATTTGGCGCGCAGCAAAAATCATGTCCGTGGTCCCACGTTCAGCATGGAAGCCGCACTGGCTTTCTGGGAGCAGACCTTGCTCAAGATGTTGGAGAAGGCAGTTGAGCAGGACGCGGGCCAGAATCTTCCCCGCAATGGACAAGAGGGAGATGCCTCGGTGGTTGTCGCAAGACTGGCGGTTGCCTTTCCTCTTGTAGATGTGGACTATACTGGCATCTTTCAGCTGTTGCGGGACCTGTCCCTTTTTCCACATGGACTGGAAGAGAACAGTCAGCTTTTGCATCATGACAGGGCCTCCTGCTTTGTATACCTCAGCAGGGATTGCATCGGGTCCTGGCACTTTGCCACAGGAGAGTTGCTTCACTGCCTTCCTGACTTCATCTACTGTGGGGAGGGTGTCGAGATTCTTGTTGATCTCTACCTGGGGCAGGTGGGCAATGGCCTTGTCGTTGATGTCGGCAGGGCGGTTAAGGACGTTGTTAAAGTGCTCAGCCCACTGATCCAGAATCTGCTTCTTCTCTGTCAGCAGCTGCGTCTCATCTGCGTTGAGGAGGGGTGAGGAGCCGGAGGACTGGGGTCCGTATACAGCCTTAAGCGCATCGTAGAAGCGCTTTATGTCATGGCTGTCTGCATAGCCCTGGATTTCATCGGCCTTCTTGCTGAACCAGCTGTCCTGCATCTCGCGAAGTTTTTTCTGCACCTTTCTTCTTGCGTTGGTAAAGGCATCTTTCTTGGCTAGCGACGTGGGGTCGTTCTGATGCGCTCTGTAATGTTGATGTTTCTCTGTTAGTAGTGCCTGTATTTCTTCATCATTCTCATCGAACCAGTCTTGGTTTCTTCGGGTTGCTGGTCTGAGATGTTCGAGGGCGGTAGTGTAGACAGCGTCTCTGAAGGCCGTCCACTGTTCCTCAACGCTGGTCCCGTCATCCTGTGGTGTGTCTGGCAGTCTGCCTTCAAGGTCATCGACGAATTCTTCTGCAACCCTGCTGCTTTTCAGCTTAGAGACATTCAGCCTTTTTGCAGTCTTCTGCCCTTGGGGTCTTCTCATGGGCAGAATGCAAAGCCTGAACTTGGACACAATGAGGTGGTGGTCGGTCCAGCAGTCGGCACCACACATGGCTCTCGTCACTCTGACATCCATCCTGTCCCTCTTCCTGGTGATGATGTAGTCAATCAGATGCCAGTGCTTCGAGCGTGGGTGCATCCATGAGGCCTTCTTACGGGTGGGTAGGCGGAACAGGGTGTTAGTGATGACAAGGTCGTGTGTGGCACATGTCTTGAGGAGCAGAAGGCCGTTGTTGTTACACTTGCCAGTGCCGTGTCTTCCAATGATCCCTTCCCAGGTTTGGTAGTCTGTCCCTACTCTGGCATTGAAGTCCCTGAGAACGATGAGCTTCTCTGACTGTGGGATTGCTGAGATGAGGGCGTCGAGTTCTTCATAGAACTTGTCTTTAATGTCATCTGGGTTGGTCATGGTGGGAGCGTAGGCACTAATCAGCGTAGCACTCTTCTTGTTTGCAAGTGGGAGCTGAAGTGTCATCAGGCGGTCGTTGATGCTCTCTGGGTGCTTGGTGAGTTTACGGGCGAGGTTAGAATTGATGGCAAATTCCACACCTGCTTCTCGTCGTTCAGCGCTGCTGCAACCGCTCCAGAAGAACGTGTATCCACCACTACGTTCTGTCAGCTGGCCCTTGTCTGCTAGGCACGTTTCGCTGGGAGCTGCTATGTCCACGTTGTAGCGAGCTAGCTCTTTTACAACCAGTGCAGTTCTTCTCTCTGGTCTGTCTGCCTTGACGTTATCTCGCAGAGTTCTCACGTTCCATGTGCCAAGTTGAGCACCATCACTTTCTTCCGCGTTGGGTTTGAAGTCATGACTTGCGCTTGACTTGGATTAAAGTGAGGGAGAGTTGCGCAGGTCATCAGCCTCACTCTCTCGTCCCGGCCTATCTGGACCCAGTGGCAAGACATAGTCGAGACGGCTGGAGATAGGTCAGGATGCAGTGGATGGCCAGCAGTGTTCTGTGTGTCTCACTGTGCCCTCTTAGCGCTCCACGACGCATTGCTGAGAATCGCCTTTCTGCCCGTTGAACCAGTGATGGTTTCTTCCACGCAGTCTGCCGAATCCAGGCTTCACACGCTAGGTAGACAAGCCCTGAGTGTTGTGGGTCTACGACGGTTCTTGCGGCGTGCTCGCAAGCTTCCCTACCCATTGTTGGACATCCTCATCGGCCTTTGCAGCCGTTAGGAGATGTCTCCTCTTCCGCCTGCTCCGCCGTTGGGATGATCACCTAGTGGTATGGTAATGACACCACCCCCTCACTTGTTTCAGCCCGCTAGCTGCTCCACCTTCGCCGGGTCCTGCAGCTGCTCCCGACCGTACCAGGCGGCAGGGGTGGGCGGTGGCAGGCCAGCTCCAGTCCTCGGGCCTTGCCCCCTCTGCCCGCCGCCGCCTCGCCTTATACCTGTATAATAGGTCCAGTGTCAGTTTGGCGGCCTTGTATGGGAGTCTCGGCGCTCACGGCCAGGTGTGTATGGACAGTACTTACGCAGCATTTGCTCAAAACAAAGTTTCTTTAATGGGAACATCACAGCATTTCTATTTGGTTGAACCCCAAATCATACCGTCCCTAGACGCCTATTGTTTATGAAAGGTGTCCTTCTCACAGCTGAGTCCCATGGCTGTTAGCAGGGGTGGTAACGAGCCAAATTTCCATACGAGCCCAGTGAGGGGGATGCACATATTTGTACCTCCCCCCCCCACCCCACTTTCCCCATGGATCACTCCCTCCAAGATTCCCTTGTCCATTCATCCCTCCCAGCACTTACCCCTTCAAACGGCCTATATGCTACACCTCCTCCCTCACCTCCATTCAGGACCCCAAACAGTCCTTCCAGGTGAGGCAACACTTCACCTGCGAATCTGCTG
Source organism: Mobula hypostoma (assembly GCF_963921235.1). Classification (NCBI taxonomy): domain Eukaryota; kingdom Metazoa; phylum Chordata; class Chondrichthyes; order Myliobatiformes; family Myliobatidae; genus Mobula; species Mobula hypostoma. Next base: position 47,044,493 of record NC_086128.1, read on the forward strand.
GGGCCGTCTGTTGTGTCCGGTGCTCTCGATGCGGCCTCCTCTACATTGGCGAGGTCTATCATAAATTGGGGGACCGTTATGTTGAGCACCTCCGCTCCAACTGCCAAAAGTGGGACTTCCTGGTGGCCAAACATTTTAATTCTGATTCCCATTCCAATATGTTGATCCATGGCCTCCTCTTGAGCCAAAATGAGGTCACCTCAGGGTGGAGGAGCAACACCTTATATTCCATCTGGGAATATATTTCCCTCTCCCTCCCCTATTCCTCTATTCCTCACTCTGGCCTTTTACCTCTTCTCACCTGCCTATCACTTCCCCCTGGGTCCCCCCCTCCTTTCCCTTCTCCTACGGTCCATTCACCTCTCTTATCAGATTCTTTCTTCTCCATCCCTTTACCTTTCCCACCCATCTGACTTCACATATTACCTTGCAGCTATCCTCCTTCTCCTCCCCCCACCTTTTTATTCTGGCGTCTTCTCTCATCCTCAGTCCCGAAGAAGAGCTTCAATCCGAAATGTTGACTGTTTATTCTTTTCCATAGATGCTGCCTGACCTTCGGAGTCCCTCCAGCATCTTGTGTGTGCTGCTTTGGATTTCCAGTATCTGCAGTCTTTCTTGTGTTTACAATAAACTTGACTTGATGTTGGGGAAAACACGTTCAGTTCTCAGGAGAATGTGTAACACCAAAGGTCAGGAATGAACCAGGTCTTTGGAATTGTGTGGAAGAAGCTCACCTCGCTGTACCTCTGCACTGCCCCATTGTATGTTCACTTGTTCGTAATTTATGGTCAGTCACAAAGCAAGGATTTTCCACAACAATTGGATTTATCAATGTTGGCTGCTGTCAGGAATCAGCAAAGAAGCATTTATGATGCCCATGAACTCTGGTGTCAGCAGCTGCCTGAGCGGTTAATGATATTACAAAATGTCCAGCGACAGGGAAGTAGGAAGTTAAAAAATACTATTTTAAAGCCAATTTTTATTATTTTATAGAGCTTAAAGTAAAGTGAAATCTATGTGAGTTAAATTTGGAATATGAAAAACACTATCAAAATATAAGCAGTTATTTTTATTATTTAAGAAATGAGATTTGGAAGTAATTATCAAAAGAAATGACAATCTGCATATATAAAGCTGGTTAATTTAGATCAGAGAGGCTATTCTGTGAATGCAATCCTATATTCCATTAAAAGATCCTCATTTGTCAAGATGTAACACTGAAGTTTGTATTTATTCATTGACTGTTATGATAGTGCCAGTACACTCTACTGCTCTGGAAATTTTTAATTACTGATTACAACAGCTGGATTTCCTTAGACTGCTTTGCTATGTGCAGATACTCGAAACTGCTGTTAAATGTCTTTCATTGTAAGAGTAGGTATACATGAAA